>NC_052613.1:17090570-17239612 GCF_016545825.1 Eucalyptus grandis
ATATGAATGGATCAGCGATGCGTCCTGGGACATCGTTATTATATCGACCAAGCAGGTATGGGCAAGGGCTCGGAGGATCGGGACGTGACAAGAAAGGGATCATGTTTTGTACCGATGAGACAATTTTTAAAGTATGCTCGAACTTTAAATCATGCTTTTCTTTAGACCATATCTAAAGAAATTGGATGCAATTTGAATTCAACTCATGGGTTGCTGTTTGAGGCTTAATATCACTGCCATCTTATATCATGACCAACTCATCTTGGGTTACTTTAGCACACTCTTATCTCTTTTTCTTATTACTATTCCTGACGAATTTGTTGTGATAATTTTGTGTCGCTTTTGTGGATTTGCTTGTTTTAATTAAATAATAAGGTTATATCTTATGATCAGAATAAACACAAAATATACTATGTGGGCTTTGGGCAGATCAAAACTTCATGACTCATAATTTGGTAAAAAAGACCGTGTGGACATATTAATTGACAAATGATCAAGTTTAGGTACCAAAAAGACATTAGTTGAATGACTATTGTAATTGTGTTTTCGACCTTAGAACAATATTTCTATAGGAAGTGAAATATATTCTCATATCTCACTTGGCTCCTAGTCGGCCTCAATACACTAGTCGCGGCTCCATGTCACGTAGAATTCTTATAGGATTAATTAGATCAAAATTTAAAATCCCAAGCTTGCACAAGGTAATGACTTGGGAGAATCTACACCAATTGGGGATTGTTGATCCCCAATCTGATGCCTATCTCGAGGGTCGCAATAGATTATACATTCATATATCAAAGTGGGTGGGCCAAAATTTTGAGAAATGATCAAGGTTTCCTTTAAAATAATGAGATGTGAATTTGAAACTGAAGAATGTGTAACTAGAGTTTCAACCTCCATTTTGCATTTGAGAAATAAAATGTATAAAAAAACTCAAAGGAAAGCTCAAATAAGCGATATTTATTAACTATAGAAACATATTCTGGCAAAAAACCACAAAGTCAAGATAGATTATATTAAATTATAGTTTTTCAACTTTGAAATTTAGTTGTCAAGATACTCAAATAACAATGTGCAATTAATTGTGTATACATAAGCCATTACAAATAGAAGTTTCTACCGTCTATGTGGTCTTTATGTTTCCATCACTGAGACAATAAATAAAAGCTCCACGTTTATCCTAAGGATATCGCTGAATAATGAAGATATAATCAACTATACATTTGATGATGTACGTGCAATTACCAAAAAAAAAAATGCACATAAATTTACAGGTATAATGAAAAAGTTTTGCTAATCTAATGTCTAGATAGGTTAGTGCAAATGTAAATTCAGTTAAAGAGTAATGTATAATCAACTAAAATCAAAGTAAAATCTCAGACATAACATTGCAGTTACGCAATTTACAATAGGAGAAGGAAAAAAAGTGCATGTTAGAACCATGATACTCAAAATTCACGACATCAACTATCACACCCCACTTTTCTCGGAGGTCGAGCTGCGGGTTATTTTCGACCTCCCAGGCTTATTGCCGTCCCGATTTTCTGTTTATCTCGTTATCATGCACATGTGGAAACGTGAACAATAACTCCCCAAACAAACAATAGCTGGAAGATTGAGACATACATTACACAGAACATACTAATTTATAATATAACAGTACTTTTACAAGTCATTTCTCTACGGCCCTCTTTTCTTTTACATCACAATACAAGCTTTCACATAGGCCAAGGGAAATCCTATCGTCTCTAATGTGACTATAGTTTCCAAAACTAATGTGAGACTTCCATGCCTACAAGACTGGATGAACCCCAAACTAGGACGTGAGCTACAAAGATTGGGCGACTTGGCTTGGAGGCCGAAGAGAGAGGGCATGAGGAGGGGGCGTTCAAGGTGATGGCGGGAGGAGAAAATGGGAGCAAAGTGGGGAAAATGGAGTGAGCTCCTCCTATTTATAGCCCTTGGGGCCATCATTACCAAACCAAGCGGTCTTCTCCAATGTTTCCAAGTGTCCCACCTAATTTCCTTGTGTGGCAACGCTATGGGTCCAATAATTGTGGCCTAAGTCATGAGTTGGAAGGCTAAAAGGCCTTACTTGGCAAATCTAGTTCCTAGGCGTCATCAATAACGGCCCGCTTTTCACTCTCCCATTAGTCCACCAACACCCTGCATTCAATGGGCATTTAATGAAGCCTAATGATGATTGTGCCAACTCAGGGGTTCTAGAATTAGGCCATAATGAGGGCTTGTGTGGCGTGCTCCAATTGGTCCACATATACATCACATTTTTCTAGAATATCCAAAGATATTTTGCCGCCATAATGACTTTTGACTTTTTCAATAGACAACTCACTCTTTCATTTAATGAGGGAATTCTAGAACTTTTCATATTTTGTTATTTTATACATTAGGAATGCCGTCTAGAAAATTCTATCATTCTAGTTTGTTTCAGGGCTAGAGAATGAATCATTAGGTACACCCTGAAAAATTGAATCATGCATACTTGAGGTTCAGCCCTTACGTCCCATATTGCTCAAACCGTTCTTTTGGACGGTCGGTTAACCAATAGGATCGGTTGTCCTTTAATTGGTTCGAGACCTATTCTAAGGTTACCCATGGCCTAACACAAAGCAAAGACACCTATGAACCTTAGAATAAGTGACGAAATAGCCGGATCTATCCCTAAGCTCATTCCAGTCGGCACCTGATCCACCAGTAGGGTTCATGATCGGTGCATTACCAATCCATGGTCAAATATCACCAATTCGAGAATCATTTCCAATCACTAAGAATTAAATATGGAATGATGCCTTTTTGATCGGAAGATGATTGCATTTGATCGTGTCAAATCGGTCGTGAATCAGTGCATAACCGGGCGAAATCACCCGCGGCCAGGCGCTATGACCAATTGTGACCATCCGTTGATCCAAAATCATCCTGTGCCAAATGTCATCTTATGAGCTGGTGATTCGATCCCACTAATATGGTAGGTAGGTCATTACGGCCGACACCTAGGCCAATTCATGGCCGGTTGGTTAGTCGAACCATGACTAATCCTTGATTCCTTATCGATCGAACTAATCGATCCCATGGCCAATGGCCCATGGTCGATCCATATAGGACCTTATGGCCAATCCTACGGGATCAGAATGGAGGATGTTACATCAACAACCAAGAGTCTACTAAAATTCTAATACAATCATTTCTAGAAAGATAAGAAAGACTCCAATAGTTATTATAATCTATATAATAAGGTGATAAAAAACAACACCAAAAAAAAAAAAGGAATTTATATAGACTTATATACTAAAAATAAGTTCCCTTTGACGAACGCTTTTGTGAAGAAGAGAAACCTTGCTATTTCTATTCTTGGACAGACACTCTTTTGGTTAGTCAAATACAATATCATGAGAAAAGAATGAATTTGACATAATAGCATATTCACAACCCAAATATCGGCAAGTATCCTTCTCTATTTTAAGAGGCAGCTTTAGGGGTTGGAGTCAACCTTGTTTAAATTAACTAAACCGTCGCAAGATTTCTTGGAAGATTGAATGCTTGCCAACATTTGGGTTGTGAATTTGACTATTCACCGTAGTAGGGGTAGATGGAATGATTCATGATTTACTTTCTGTGCTATGGCTAATTTAGATCCAATCCCAATTCATTAATAAAGTTTCCTTTAAAAACTCACAACTTTAGCTCTAATCCGAGTTCCAATAAGGACTTTTTTCATCTAAAAAGAAATCCTCAATTTCACTTATCCTAAATCTGCCCACAAATCCAAAAATCTCCATTTATTTCTTCAAAATTATTAACATTAGGGAGCTACTGCTATTTTATACAAAGGTGAAAATGTCAATGAAGATGTAGATCTAATAATGGACCTCTAATTGGCTCTGATGTTGATAATTTTGAAAAAATCTAGCAGTGACTTTTAGACTTATGGACAGATCTACGACTAGAGTGAAAATTTAAAATATTCTTTTGCAAACAAAAAGTTTGAGGCAGAATTAGGATTGAACCTCAAGTTTGGAATATTTTATGGAATTAGACCGCTTGTCCTGGGGAAAAATGTTAGAAAAGTCTTGAACCAATTACATGGATATCAATTTAATCTTAAATCTTTTAATGGTACCAATTTAATCATAAACCTTTTGATATAATTCAGTCATTCTAGCTAATTTTTACAAAATACTGCTAACGTGATGCTTGCCGACCTACATGGCAAAGGCAACGCTAAGAGGGACAACCTTTAATAATATATTAATAATTTTCCAATTATTTATTTATTTCTCTTTTTTCCCCTTTCTTTCCTTCTTCCAGTTGCTGATTGCCAAACCTCAACGATCGACTAGAGGCAAGAGTCGGTGAGAATGAAATACCCAACAACAATGAGGCTTGATCTTGCCAATTTAAGTGAGGTCATGCCTTGCCCAACCCCTAGCAAGGCTCAAGCCCTCGCTAATGCCATGAGGGTAGCCCTACGTTGGTCTAGCAAGGCTCAACAAGGGTCAAACCTCGCTGGGCATGGGCGTGATTATGCCTTGCCTAGCCACTGGCGAGACTTGCCTTCACCAGTCTACCTTTGGCCAGTCACTTAGGCACCAACTAGAGGAAAAAGGAAGGGAAGGACAAAAAAAAGTATAAGAAAGAGAAGAAAGGGAAAAATAAAAAATTGAAAAATATTAAAATATCATTAAAATTATCCATGTCATTGTCAATTGTACCACGTAGACAAGCCAACATCCATATAAGTAATATTTGGTCAAAATTAGCCGGAATGATTAAATTAGCTCAAGGTCAGAAAGTTTGAAACTAAATTGGCATCATTAAAAAGTTTATGACTAAATTGACACTTATACAATAAATTCATAACTTTTCTTACACTTTTTCACTACCCTATCAGCTAAAAATGTTCTTCAAAATTTTTTCGTAAAGTCAATCAATCTTGCGAGCCAATCACAAGATTGATGGGAACAAGCCACTTTACAGATGGGGCGAATCTTGTTCTGGACAAATTAAAGCTAAGTAGCATCTAAATCCCTTTTAGGTGCTTAGCGTAGTATATATGCTAGGGTCAGATTGATGGGAACAAGCCGCTTCACAGATGGCATCTAATTCTACTCTTGACGACACTAAGAGGCATCTAATTCCACTCACGAGCCTACTGTTTGCTGGTAAGGTTCAATCAACAACATCTATATAAATATATATTAGCAAATATTAATTTTTCAGTGGTAATTTTAGTTTTAAATGATAAGATATAATTACTTAAATTAGATGGGTCTAACTGAGATCAACTGTCATTATTAGTGAACGTTATGTGTATCACGAAATGATCATTCATGGCTACTTGATGAAATCAAACTTCCATTGTACTAAAAATTGAATGCATGAATTATGACTTTTATTTTTCAGTTAGCTTAAGGTAACCCTTCTTACATTGATTGATTCGTTATTGGAATTTACTGTTATATGATGATTATTAACTGTTATCTAGTTATGGATATTAGTAGTTGATCATTTAGCAATTAAAGTTATATGTTAAAATCATAAAATTTATATATATGAACTACAATATAAGATTAAGAAGTATACCATGTGCTATTTACAATTACAAAGATTTTAGAATCGTGAATGGAAAAATTGTTTTAGATCTTAATTATCACTGAAATTGAACTATTATAAAATTGTAAAGATCAAAATAATTGCAATCTGGAAGGGTTCAGGTAGAAAATTGTCTAGTGGAAATCATCGGGTTACTGTCTTATGCACAAAGAAACAGAAGTATTTATATTAATACATCAATAACTATTGAGACTACCAAAAATCATGGAGTCGGATCTGACACCTTTTTCCCTCTCTGTCCAGTGTCCTACCGAAACTACAAAGCAAGAACGGGGCCATGTTCCACGCTTCGTTGCTGGGTCCACCTCAGAAACGAATGTTCCTCTTTTCCTTCTCCATTTGATGCGCGACAGAGGATAAATACAAGCGAGGAGGATAAATGCAGGCAGCACTCAAGTACCATTTCTTCACCGTTTCTTATCTTGTTGCTTGCATTACATTCAGGCTCGCCGCTGTCAAATTCGGTCCTTCGACATTGCCCACGCTCCTGGTAACTTCGCTCTCACTAATTTCCACCAAGCATGCATCGGTTCATTGTTTTGTGAACTATAAGATTAGCACTCTGTTTTCACCAGCATTTTCATTGCCTTTTGCAAGCATGTTAGACGAGTAAATAATAGAAGCACGTAAAATCTTAGACAAACCAATTGCGGACCTTGGACCTGACCTTGGTTGGTCCCATTTGCATATTGATTAGGCCTCATCTTGTAATGTGCGTGGATGATGAGAATTCCTACCTTCAACAACTCAACTTTATTCACCTCCTATCAAGCTCTATGATTTCACAAGCATCGGCAAAACTGTTAGATGCTTGTTTTTATTTTATTTTCAAACTACCTCAATCTTTTCATAATTTTTTAGACTTGAATCATGTTTTAAATTTTAGCAAGAAAGCAAGAAATTACTTTTGCTTTTTTAAAAGGCACAAACAAACAAGTCATAAGAAACCTTAGCTAAATCTTATCATCTTGATTATTTTATTTCATTCTATTTTATTATGGGGGACTGAGGGCCAGCGTCACCGGCCCTTGGCCCAAAAATTAGAAAAAAAAATAAAAGTAAAGAAAAGACAAAGAAAAAAAAAGATTACTAAATATAAATTATTATTATTATTATTATTATTATATTAGTCAAAATATCCATGCCGATGCTAGCTGCGCCAAATAGGACAATTGGCATTCATGTCAATGATTTCTTATCAAAATCAATTGGATAGACTAACTTGACACAAATGGAACATGTTTAGGAATAATTTGGCAAAAATAAGATTTATGATTGAATTGCCATAATTACAACAAATCTAGAGCATTTTTGGTAATTGATTTCTTATTAATAGGGAGAGGATAAGAGGGATTGCTCTGAGGATTATGCCATATGGATGGACTGCTATGTGCTTGGAGGACACAACCCAATTATACACTACTACATGTCAGGAGGACATAGGACACCAGACCCACTAGAAAGGTGTAGGGAATAGGCACAAGTCAACTCCAGTAAGCCCAATTGCGAACTCATTAAACAAAAACTCTCCAAAATATACAAACAGATAAAAATAATCAGGAGCGTGCCGCCTATATCAAGTCATTCTTGCAGGGAGCAATGCTCACGTAAAATTTCTTGTGACCATTACCTAATAATGCCATTTGTTAGTAATTTAGGAAATTGTATAAAGGAATGATATATTAATCAAATATGAACCAAACCCTACATGAGAATTCATTGAAGTATGCGAAAAGGACTGTCATGCATAGAGAAATATGCATAAAAAATAATTATGACCATTTTTGTGACTGGTAGGACGATGAGCATGTTGCAATTTAATAAAAGTAGATGTATGGCATACACAAAATTATTATGAAGATTGTGTACAAATTGTATATGCCAGAAAAAGCGAAGAGTATGTATGTCATTCTGCCCTCACATGGAAATCCTTTTAAAATTCCAAAAATATGGGATTTTACACTAGATAAATGTGCAATTTTAGTATGGGAAGAGCTTTAAGGAAGCTTTTTATTATCATTGAGAGAACGGGAAAACGTAAAGAAAGCAAGAAACAATGTAGAAGCATTTTTTCGGGAAAAGTGCCAAAAAAGTCATAAACCTTTTGATTTTGTGCCGATTTAATCCTAAACCTTTTTTTGGTGCCGATTTAGTTCTAAATCTTTTTACGTTGTGCCAATTCAGTTCTTTCCGGCCAATTTTGGCCAGATTTTGCTGACTAGATCTTGGTAGGGTGACATGGCTGATTGGCGCGTGTATAATTTTTAATAATATTTTAATATTTTAAAATATTTTTTTAATTTTATTTTTCCTTTTTTATTTTTATTTTAATTCTTTTCTTCTTTTTTTCTTTTTCTTTTTTTCTTTTTCTTTTTTTCCTTCTCATCTTCTTCCTCTAGCTGATCCGCCGGAGCTCGGCGACCGGCCGCAGGCGATGGCGCGAGGTCGACCGGCCGGCCACCTCGCTAGTGCCGTGAGTGCCCTCGCCGCCCGCCCGGCACAAGGCTGCCCTCGCGGCCTAGGTGGCGAGGCTCGCCCTCACCGGATCGGCGAGGGTCGAGCCTCGCCCATGGTTGGTGAGGGCGAGCCCGCCACTCGCGCGAGGCCAGCTGGACTCCTCCCGCTCTATTCTCCGATACCAATCTCGCCCTAGAAATTTCCTCCCTCCTCCGCTCGTCGTCGTCGTCGTCGTCGTCTTTAGGGTTTACGGGAGCTCGGGGTGTCTTCGGTCGCGCGGCTCCCGGCGGCGATTCGTCGGGGTGGGGTTTTGTGATTCGGGTTCTCGAGGCAGCTGGCCTCGCGCCGAGCTGGTGGGGCTCGCCCTCGCCAGCCATGGGCGAGGCTCGACCTCGCAGATCCGGCGAGGCCGAGCCTCACCCGCCCGCCGCGAGGCCCCTCGCGGCTTGGGTGGCGAGCCGATCGCGAGATCGAGCCTCGCCGGCCATGGGCAAGGCTCGATCCTTGCGGATCCCTGCGAGGTGAGCCTCGCGGCCACCGGCGAGGTGGCCGGCAAAGGTCGACCTCGCCGGCCATCGCCCGGCGATCACCTAGCTCCGGCACCGGTTGGAGGAAGAAGATGAGAAGAAAAAAAGAAAATAAAAGAATAAAAATAAAAATAAAAATATTTAAAAATATTAAAATATTATTAAAAATTGTACACATCAACGTCGATCAGGCCACGTTAGTGACCGGCGTCTAGTCAGCAAAATCCGGCCAAAATTGGCTGGAAAGGACTGAATTAGCACAACGTAAAAAGGTTTAAGACTAAATCGGCACAAAAAAAAAAGGTTTAGGACTAAATCGGCACAAAGTCAAAAGGTTTAGGACTTTTTTGGTACTTTTCCCGCATTTTTTCATAGGAAGCAAATAATTTTGAGAGATTAGCAGGGAGAGTGAACTTCTGTAATTAAACTGTAATGTTTTAGTAAGATACTAGCAATAATGTCATGTGAATGAAGGGGAGTTAAATTGAGTGTTGCAGCGTTTGGCATCATAACATTAACAAATCCATTATATTACCTACACATATAGAACTTCCTATTTTTGCAGAAAGTATCTCTCTCCTATGTACACAATATATTAGTAACTATGAATCGCACCTCACATCTCCTAGTGCCCAAATTAAAGCAAACGAAAATTTTCTAGGTTTATAACGTAAGCTTTGATACCAACTTTGTCAAACCTCAAACTAATCCCAAGAAAAATTATTGGTCATCTTCTCAAAAATAAATAAATAAATAAATAAAGAATGAATGAAGCATTTGAAAAAGTAAAAGTGTTTGTCCTTGGAGACGCAATTTCATTTCACAAATCTCGTCTGCTTCTGGGTATCGGGACTGTTAGACAAATTGTTAGATAGATCAATCTGCTGAATAAGTATTTCGATAACTTCGACACCAGCATTTCCATTGCCTTTGCAAGCACGTTAGACTAGTAAACAAAGTAATCACCAAATATCTCAGACAAACCAATCGTGGACCTTGGACGCGACCTCGGTAGTCCAATATGCATTTTTTATTTGGGCTTGCGTAGATGTTTGGAGTTTTATCTTCGACACCTCAAGTCGGTCACAGAAGTAGATAATTAGATATGTTAGGCTTTTGATTTGCCAGTCTGAGGTCAGCATCAAGACAAACTTGTTATACATGGTGTGAGAAGTCTCTATCTTGGACCGACTGGACTAATATCTTCTAATCCACAGAGAAAGAACAAAAATGGCAGAAGCTGTCATCGTTAGTATTGCTGGAAAGATCACTGCTTATCTGATTCCTGAAGTACTAGAAAATGTTGGAAAGCTATGGGGCTTCAAGCATGAACTCGAGGCGCTCAAGGACACAGTCTCCACGCTTCGAGCTGTACTGAGACATGCCGAAGAGCAATACTGTAATCTCGAAATCCAAGATTGGCTTGAGAAACTGAAAGACGCTTTCTATGATGCCCAAGATGTGCTTGAAGAATTCAATATAGAAGCTATACGGCAAGAACTAAGGGGCCACAGTGAAATGATCAAGGAGGTGAGAACATTTTCTCAAGTTCAAACCAGCTTGCTTTTAAACTGAAGATGAGTTATAAAGTAAGAGCAGTGAGGGAGAAAATAGAAGCCATTAACGCTGGTAGGAGATTCCACTTGGATGAGCGTCCCGTGGATATACAAGCAGAGAGAGAGTGGGGGAAGAGAGAAGAGACACATTCGTTTATACGCGAGGGAGATATTACGGGGGAGATGATGATAAGAAGATAGTCATGAAATTTTTATTGATTCAAACGTGAAAGAGCACGTTTCCATCCTTCCAATAGTTGGTATTGGTGGGCTTGGAAAAACGGCTCTTGCTCAATGCGTATATAATGACGAGATGGTCACTAAATATTTTGACTTAAAAATGTGGGTTTGCGTCTCTAATGACTTTGATGTGAAAAAAATAGTGAAAAATATCATAGCTTGTGCAAAGAAGAAAGAATCAACCGAGGTTGTTATGGAACATTTGCAGAGTGAACTCAGGGGAGAAATTGATGGAAAAAGATATCTCTTAGTTTTAGATGATTTGTGGAATGTAGATCAAGAAAATGGTTGAGCTTGAAAACTTTATTGGTGGGAGGTGCTAGAGGAAGCAAGATCCTTATAACCACACGCCTTCCTTTGGTTGCGGAGATTATTGGCATTGCTTTGCCTCATTTTCTTGAGGGCTTATCTGAAAAAGCGTCTGTTGATTTATTAATGAAAATGGCTTGTGGTAAACGAGAGGAAATACAAGATCCTGAAATGCTAGCTATCGCTGAAGAGATAGCTAGAAAATGCTCTGGAGTACCATTGGTTGTTCGAACTGTTGGGAGTTTACTATTTTTTAAGAAAACTAAATTCGAATGGTTACATTTCAAAGATTATGAGCTCCCAGATGTGTCTCAAAGGGAAGACCACATAAAATATGCTCTTAGGCTAAGTTATGACCATCTCCCTTCACATTTGAAACAATGTTTTGCATTTTGTTCACTGTTTCCCAAAAGTTATGAGATGAGGAAGCAGACTTTGGTTAATCTTTGGATGGCAGAAGGATTTATCCAGCCACCAAATAGAATTCAACATTTAGAAGACATTGCTCATGGATATTTCATGGATCTACTTTGGAGTAACTTCTTCCAAGATTTTAAAAAAGATCCATACACGAATGAGGAGACTTGTAAGATGCATGATTTGATGCATGATCTAGCCTGCTTGGTTGCAGGGAATGAGTGTTGGGTGGCATGGGATGACACAAAATCCATACATGAAAGAACTCGTCATATATCTGTGGGTGACCTTCCAATCTCACGCTTGAAAGTAAGATCCCTAAGAACATTTCTTTCTGCTATGCCTCGACAAAGAAGTGAAGGAGATCTATGCCAACTTATGCAAAGTTTCAAAAGGTTGCACATCTTGGATTTGCATGACACATATGTCAAGAAGGTGCCAACTTCCATATGTAAGTTGAAGTATCTCACTTATCTCGATCTGTCTAGAAATCGGGCACTCAAAAGGCTTCCTAACTCCATTACGAGATTGCAAAATTTGCAAACACTTAATCTCTACGGTTGTCATTACCTTGAAGAATTGCCAAGGGGCATAAAGAAGTTAGTCAGCCTTCGAAATCTAGACATAGGTGCTTGTTGGGAACTTAGTTATGTGCCACGAGGACTAGGGCAATTGAGCTCTCTACATAGGCTAACACGCTTCATTTTGCCCCGAGAAAAAGCTCTTACTAAGAATTATTGCGGACTTGGGGAGCTAAATGGGCTTAATAATATTCGGGGAAGCCTTTGCATTGAAAATTTGGGAAGCGCAGTAAATGTAGTAGAAGAATCCAGGGCTGCAAACTTGATAGGTAAGCATTCTTTAGAATCTTTAGAGCTTCATTGGAGTTATCTCCGTGCTGATGATGTAATGATTGGGGATAGAGATGAAGCTCTATTAGATGGATTGCAGCCGCACACAAATTTGCAGAAGTTGAAGATCACGAATTATACATGCGAGATCTTTCCAAGGTGGATGATGGATAACCTTATGTTTTCCTTGCCAAATTTAGTCGAGTTATGCTTGGAGCATTGCAGAAGATGTAAACATCTCCCTCCACTGGGCCAACTACGTCACCTCAAGACTTTAAAGATTAATCATCTGACTGAATTGGAATGTATCAAGTCAGACCATTCATTCACTTTAACAGCATCATTTCCTAGTCTATTGACATTAAGTATTGAATACTGTGAAAAATTGGAAGTCCTACCACGAACTCCAAATCTTGAGGATTTAGTTCTAATTGAGTCAAACCTAGCATTGATAAATCATATGCTTGGCCTTAACAAGTTGAAGAGGCTAGGCATCTGGAGTATGGAGTTTCTAGAATGTTTGCCTGAGAATTGTTTGAAAAGTCTCACCTCACTTGAGTCTCTTCACATTAGTGGATGTCCTTGGTTAACTTCCCTCTCACTCGGTATGCAACATCTATTGAGCCTCAGGCATCTCTCTATTGGGGATTGTGAGAAGCTTGATTTATCCAAAGATGAAAGTGGCAACTTCTTGGATTTCCATGGACTTCAGAGTCTCCAGTCTGTGGCAATCTTTAACCTTCCCAGATTAGCATCTATTCCACAGTGGCTTCTACAGCTCGGCAATCTTGAGCATCTCAAAATTTCTGAATGTATAAATTTGAAGGCTATATCAGAGCAGATCGAGGCCCTTCAATCACTTCGACAGCTTGAAATCTTCGATTGCCCCTCGTTGACATCATTACCTGAAGGAATGCGAAAGCTTACATCCCTAACTCGCTTAAGAATCTTCCGTTGCCCAAAATTGGAGGAGAGATGCAAAAGAGATGCAGGCGAGGACTGGTACAAGATTGCTCATATCCTGAACTTAACTCACGAGCTCGATGATTTTGACTAGAAATTCCCCACCAGGGTAAGTGGACAGATCGGTGAAAGGTTTGGACAGGTTTAAGTATATTGACGGGGTGTGGAAACATCGCTTTATTCCCAAATGTGCAAGAAAAATGATGAAAATTCGTACTCGTCTTCCAACTGCAAGCTCATTAAATCTGGCTCATGACTCATGCTATAGATATAATGTGCAATCTGCTTATTTGATTTCACAAGGAGCGAAATGCCTGCACAATCCGATGCTTCTGGATAACTCTCTTCATAGATGAACTGATGAAATGCTTCTCTGGAGAATGGCTGCCGGTTTGCTTCCCTTAAAATTTATTATCTCTATGCGTTCTCATGGAATCGGAGGTTCTAGTATAGATCTGCCCAGCAAATCTAGGATATGCTGTTCCAATACTTGGTTTGTTGTTCAGCCATTCTGCAGAAGTTCTTAGGTAAATCTTTTGCCAATTTTGAGCATCATTTTTAGCAATTGAGTAAACGTTTGCCATTAAAAGTGGTCTTATGACAATTGGACTGGGAGTCTAATCTATGAGTTCTCCATTTTGATAACTATAAGGTTGTCTTGCACATTTTGTTTGGTTGACAATTGACATGTTCTTCATCTCTTTTTGACAACACTGTCTGCAAAAGAATTGCATTTGGTGGAAGGCAGAATGAAAGAATGAAGCAGTACTATTTGTTGTCGTTTCTTTTGGTGACTAAATTAATCATCACCAATTTTACCTCCACGTTGCGGACCTCATATAGCGATTTCTCTTGTATATGCTCTTGTCTCGGATTTTTCTTGTTCTATGACTTCAATTGGTCATACTGATTATTGCTATGTTCAGTATCTTGCTCTACCTTGGCGATATCTGATGGATATTTTTGCCAAAGCAGTTTACAAGAGTAATTTGCAGTTTGCCAAGTTTGTGAAAAACGAAAGTACTTCATTATCATTGCCTCTTGATTGCAAGAGGAAAGATTTGGTGCATTGTCAAGATTCATCGGTTGATCAACCGTTATATCTAATGAAATATCAGAGTAACACGTTTGCTGATTGATCCTAGGAAAGGTGGACTTTCATAAATTTTTTAAACTGTTGCACTCTGCAGTCTGCTTCCTTCAACTACGTAACTGCCCTTAGCTTTTTGCTTGTTCACAGGCTCTCTTTGGGAATGAGGCCTGAGAATAACCTTGAAATGGTTTTAAAAGGACAAGCATGGTTATGCGGCTGTTTTTAGTTTATTTTTCAAGGAGACTGCGGTGGCGTCCTTAGGGAAATCAATAAGACCTACTATTTATGCTTCAAAAATGTTAGTTTTTTCCTACTTGATACTAGTCTTCGAAAAGCGGTTTTCTACTTTTCGGTGCTGGCACTTGATTCGAAGTATCCAATCCATTCTTTTATCTTTCAAAACTAAACTCGCATGCATACTACAGGGCCAAGTCATACCAATAGAGCCCGTCGTAAAGTATCCTCCATGAGATTAAGTTTGAGGTTTTTGTTTCAAGAGATATGTCTATTACTCACACTGCTTTATTTTTTAGACCAAGCAAAAATGGCATAGATTTTGGCACTGATGACTCCTGACCGCCAGTCCCATGACATGAAACCCATGGATTTCTCTCTTGCTAAATAAATAGAAGAAGGGTGGAAACACCAAGAGCTTTTCTAAGTTCAGGGTTTATGCTTTAAAGTCCGAGAACAATACTACTATGAGCTCGAGAGTCTTCTCAACTTGGATATCATGCCATACACCGGTATGATAATTGCATATTATAATTGGTATTTTTTAATGCCTGAAACCTTTAAATGCGGTGCACAAAAGGTGAAAAATACTTGAACTATTCTGTATTAAAATAATAAGTTTGCATCTTTCTTCAATGGACCATCAGAACAAGTAATAATACGTTTTATGCACATTCAACAAGTGACACCTTTCTCTCTCTTTTCCCCTTGAATTTCTACATTAGCAAATCTTGTTTCGCATTTTGATGTTAGTCTTACTACGAGACAGTATTGGAGATTTTGACATAGATCTCCAAGCAAATCAAGGGTATGAATGGTGACGATAAAATATGTAGCCTTTTACTCTTTACGTGCTATATGTTACTGATCTATTGATTCCTGAATAATCACACGATCCCTAGACCTATTGAGCAACCCTCTCCACTTCCCTAGTGGAACTACGATGGATCAAGTGCTAGCCAAGCTCCAGGGGATGATGGTGAAGTGACCTTAAAGTAAGATGACATAAACCTAAAACCATCTTACCTTATTTACCTTCATATCATTCCATTGAGTTCTGGACTTTTTAATAGCCCTTTTCAAGTATCCTTTCTGAGGTGACAACAATATCTTGGTAATCATCCACAAAACAAGAATTATATCGTCAAAAAATATTCATCCATCTGATCATTTGAATAGGTTGACCAAACGAGAAAGGACATTTCAATTAGTTTATGGAAAATTATTGTTCATGTGTAGGTTATTTGTGATTCGTATACACCAACTAGCGAGCCAATCCCAACGAACAAATATGCCAAGGTTGCTGAAATTTTCCGTAACCCAATGGTTATAAATGAAGTTCCATGGTAGGAGATCCAATAACATGAGTTTTCTATCATGAATTAGAAAGTTTTGAAATGGACAAGTTCATGACTTTTGGCTAAATGTTCACATTAGTTATGGAATTGAGCAAGAAAGCACCCTACTGCACACAAAATGTTCAATGGCCACTGGATTAGACTGATGGAGGATATCCAAGGCCCCTAGTGAAAAATTGTTTTCGCAGTGAATTTCCCTATGTATTGCTGGATTATAGGCTAAGTTGATGAGAAAGTTTGTATTGTGATACAAGGTTTTATGTTCATTTAGATGCCGTGGTGTTGGGGCTGATAGGTTATTTGGCCGAGACATGTTCGATGCTCACTCTAAGGCTTGCTTATATGCCAGTATCGATATTAGTGGCACCAATGGAGAGGTGATGCCAGGCCAGGTACTATTTGACCTCCATCTTGCCTGTTTTGAAAAGGAAAAAAAAAAAAGCACAGAACTGTTGCCATCAACACTGACTTCTAGGGTGCAGTAAGAATACTAAGTGGGACCAAGAGTGGGAATTGAAGCGGGAGATCGCACATGGTGTTCGACATGCCTTCTTGAGGTGAAATTTCAATTACTTCCTTAAGAAAATAATCGAATGCCATTAACAGCAAAGATAAGAAGTGCACATAGACGTATTCTACAGTATTCAAGTACTTGATTGTTATTGTTGCTCATAAAATAGAGAATTATTGAGCAAGTTGGTGTTGTCCTCAGGTTAGATTTAAAGCCGATGGAGGTAGCTGACTTCACTGTCACCATTTACGCAATATATTACCCCAAAATTGATTAAAAAGGCATTCTCTTCCTTCTCAGGATGACTGGAATGGTCAGGATGCCCCACACTAACTATGGGTTCACCCCATGGACTTGGTTTAGTATTTTTGCTCAATGGAAGACTTAAGAGTGTTCCCAGACTTTTTTGCAATGCAAAAAGCATGAGAGAAGAGGGAGGCTATGAAGTGATAAAGAAGCCAATTCTGAATCTCACTTTGCCACGAGGAGCACATTAGCGCTTGTGGAGAAGGAAATGGGAGAAGAGGGTGGTTCTGAAGTGATAAAGAAGCCAATTCTGAATCTCACTTTGCCACGAGGAGCACATTAGCGCTTGTGGAGAAGGAAATGGGAGAAGGTTGACAAGAAAGCCTAAAATAGCTGACATCGACCTGACATCGACACATTTTCTTGGGTAATGCTCAAAAGAAGCGTACCAATGCTAGTCAAATTCAAAGATTGCCCTTTTAATGAACTCAAATTTTGTTGTGATGCTTGGATTACTTGAATTGTTATGCAGGGAGTTGCCAATCGTGGTTGCTACATCTATGTCATCCGTGACACTTAGAAGCAAGGAAAAGGTACTATATCGATGACCATACCAGTTCCCTTTTGTGCTCTGTTTGAATATCAATCAACTTTAATAGATGATTCCAGAAACACTACCATAGGGAACGAATATATACAAGTATGCTTTCTCCTTTTTGGTCTCAGCTAATTCTATCATTCAATGATTACTACTACGCAAGGAATTTTTTCTTTCTGCAATAATAAAGCATTGCTGCCGTTTTGCTTCCGAAACAGAAGTTGAGACTTGGAATTTCAGTACTTCTAGTGCCTCAAAAAACTTTTTCGAATGCTTCACTATTTATTAAAATCAATAAAACATACGAAGTTCACCTTCCTTGCTCAGTTAGTTAATAGCTTAAAATGATATACAGGTTACTTCAGTTAGTTAACAGCTTAAAATGATATACAGGTTACTTGGAAGACAGGCATCTTGCCTCAAACATGGACCCATACGTTGAGATAATACGAACCCTTGTTTCCTTGAGATTTAGGTCGTTGAATGAAGATCCTCATGTAAATAGAGCTTCCTAGAGGGACAGAAGTTAGGTGTCCAAGCTCACCTGGTGTCTTTTACATTGGTTACATCCTGCATTCGCTAGTAGTTTCAGCGTTTTGGCCATTTGAGTTCACCGTAAGCCCCTCTAGTGTCATAGACATCTTCTTGTATTTGTCTTTTCAGTTACTTCGACATCTCAATGTAATTCATCCAAATTTTCAGTGTCATATGCTGACCTCAATCAATTTGGCACTTCTGACTTTCTTTTGAATAAAAGGCAGTTTCACTCCCGATTTTAGCAAACATGAGATCCACGAGTTAGTTTCATCTCTTCAAATGTCTTATTAATTTGGGAAGTATAAACAGATCGCAATCCTTCTGCACAAATTTGTTCGTGCAACTTGGCAATTTCTTTTTATATGCAAGGCGAAGACTTGCCGCATTGACATCGAAAGTGCAGTACAAACATAGAAATGGCAATTTGGCAATACCAACCTATCTGTTCAAAAAATGAACTTCCAATTTCTCGGGAAGCATGTCAAGGCATAAAGCACACTGAACCAATAAGGCATAAAGCACACATGTCGTTTGGGTTTAGCACGACACTAGCGCTTAGATCTGAATTTAGAACTTGAGAAAAATCGTACCTGAACATACTGCACCAACCATCACCGACACGACTGGCCAGATTCCAGCCCCGCAATTGAAGAGATCAGCAACAAACTTAATCTGAACGAGAAAAATAAAATAAAAAAAATGGATAGAGACCGTAATACATGAAAAATGAGCTCCGAAAGTGTAATAGCAAGCAATTGAACTGAGAGATGTTTGACTTAGCTAATTCGTTGGAGATGAAATTCTCTAAACGAGAGAAGCACATTCCTACGATCCCTGCCAAAGCCTAATCGAATTCAGCACAGCAACATTACAGATCCCTCTATTGGACATTTCATCGAACAGTTCCTGGGCATCTTCGCACACAATGGCATCATCCACACTTTTGACACCACCGCATTGCACACAAACACATCACTCGCCAACCAATTTTTAAAACACAACCTTATGGACCGATGAAACGGTGAATCTCGTTTGCGGCAATGGCTCAGTGATGATCCGGTAAGGCAATACAATGAAAAGGCAGCAAAACAGAGCATAGGTCAAGAGGGAAATCCAGAATGAATCGGGATCACATTTAGAGTTTAATCGGGGAAGATAAGACCTGAAGAAAAAGAATGTTAAAACTGCTTCGCAATAAACCTGAAAAAAAAAAAAAAAAAAAAAAAAAGGAACAGAGAACTGGAATAGGTGATCTAAGCCTTTTTTCTGGTTTGAAGGAAGAAGACGGTGCCAGTTTTTGCGGGATAGGACCTGCTCTTACATCTGCTGCTATTGCCGTTTTTGAAATACGCTCGACTCTGTTGGAGGAAGAGAAGTAGGAGCGGCAGGCAGAAGGTAAATGATTTTTGAGAAAATGGACCCGTTAAAGACGAATAGGCAGTGATGGCAGATAGTGAAGTTCGAAGGGGAGATTGAATTGGAAAGCTGAAAGCCCAGGGGTGTAGTTATTTGATTGAATAGAGCAGGGTGGTTTATTCGATATTCGAAGCGTCGAAAGCAAGAAGCGAAGGCGAATGTTCAATTGGCGTAGAGCGATCACGGAGCAGAGTATTACACTCCCAAGAAAGGGCTAACCTAAGATGTTCAATTTTATGACTGACTCGTATCCGTCAAATCGCTCATGGCATCCTGTAACGATTTGGTATGTTACTGCCACGAAACGATGCAAGGTCGACGCTGCGACGGGCATCGAGCGACGAATCACCGAGTTGTCTGGCAGGATATAACAGAGAGAGAACATTAAAGTGTAAGCGACTCTCTCTGTAGAGATTCGAAAGTACATCAAGATTCAAAAAACAGAATGTTGGTTGCCTGCTTTCTTTTTTTCTTTTTTTGTTGGTGGACATGCTTGTCACGTTGCATTTAAGTTCGCACACCTCACAGCTACGAAGACTTGCCACATGGTCCACGATCGATCTATGAACTTGTCAGGTGGCAAACAAGAAGACTTGCGCGAACGGAAAATTTAACGATGAGAAATTTTTTTGTCCTTCGAGTAAAATCTTGTCCATATTTTTAGCAGTTTGAAATCTATCAATATTCTTCTCCTGTGGGTTTAATTACGATTTTTTTCTTCAGATTTGACTGATTTAACTTAGCAAATGTGCCTCTAAATTTCCTTGGATGGCCTATTCGAAGATCACGAGCCCACATGATGTATCAGCATTGCAAATTGAGTCCACTTCTGTGCTAGAGGAGAGGCTAGAGAGAAAAGAGAGGTTGGATTATGAAAGCAACTTTAAAAGGTTAAAAAGATATATATATATATATATATATATATATATGTCACTGCGAGCTCATTTAATAGTTGAAGTCTTCTCTTAGAAGATAAAGACATTGATTGAATTGAATTGTTGATTTAGGCTTTCCTCTTGTATTAGTCTTCATCCAGCTTTGAAATGACTGGACTATATCTTCTGGTGATGCACGGAGAGGCAGAGAAAGATAAACATAGAGAGAACAAAAATGGCAGAAGCTGTAATCATCGGCATTGCCAGGAAGATCGCCGCTAAGTTATGGCGGAAGCTTCTCGTTGCTAATTTAGTCGCCAAAACTTTGCAGCTTGCCCAAATTTGGAAGAGAGGCGCAAAAATGATGCTACGGAGGATTATACAAGATTGCTCATGTCCCACACCATTCACAAGCTCACTTATTACGAGCGACGACTATTTTAATGATCAGAAATTCTCCAGTTTTCTTTCTCATGGTACATGGTGCCTTTCATTCCAATAGTATCATTACTATCTGCTTTCAAATTGTATATCAATAGCTCTTTGCTTCATCAATAGTACGAGCGATCATACTTGATTGGATCGGGGGACATATGGAGAGTTTAGCGAAAGTTCTGGACGATTGGATATTAGAGATGCGAGCAATTACACGGTGTGAAAACATCATCATATATGTTATTTCTGCAGGATGGCCCCGAACTAAGTTCTCGCCTCATCACCACCGCTGCGAGACAAGCAATGAAAATTGGCATTCCTTCTCATCCAACTCCGAACTCGTTAATCTAATTCAATGTGAAATCTGAGCAGTGTGATGAACTCTGGAAGCCATAGACAACTCTCACACATGAAGTGATTATATGTTTCCTTAGAGGCACTTCCCTTGAAAGTCAGAACTTTTTTGTCTCTTTATTATCGTCTTCAAGGTCTGCTTTAGCAGAAATCCTCAAGTAGATAAGTATTATGTTGAGATTCCAAGTAGATCTCCTGCTTTTCTATTAACAGTTTAGGATCTACCTAATTTAACACATCTGAAAATATAATATCACAACAGTGACAATCTACTTTGTAAGTTCCATTCATGTTGTGCTATATTTTCTCTTTTAGCAGATATAACAAAATTTGTAGGTTAAGAATAACTCTATGCTAAAGAAGATACCAAATTTTTCTGGGAAATGATATTAAACTAGTATTTGAAATTGTATCTTTGGTAAAGATGCACCCGGGGCCAGATATGACGGCTAGTAATAGCATTATCCTTTAATCTAGCCAACATTCAAGCTCAGATTTCTAATCAAACATTTGGCGTTTGAGTGCTGATAGAATGTGCATTGTCGAGAGATCAAACGGAAACATAAGTTAGCAAAGAGAGAGGACTCGAAAAATACTTTGAGGAACAGTACATGCAAGCCCTTGTCACCCCGTAGAATACACATCTTTTGTAGTTTCCATATGAACAGTTGATGAGATCAGAATCAAGCGTTAGTTAGAAATGGCTTTGATTTAGGTGATTGGTGCAAATCATGGCTTATCTGCTCCTGCTATGGAGCTTGGCTCACTCTGTACTCCCTTGTAGCTTATTAATGAGATAGAAACATTTTGACTTGAAAATGTGGGTTTGTATCTCTGATGACTTTGACCTAAAAAAAATAGTGGAAAACATCATAGCTTGTGCAAAGGGTATGAACCAACCGAGGTTGCAATGGAATGTTTGCAAAGTGAATTAAGGGCAAAAATTGATGGAAAGAGATATCTCTTAATCTTAGATGATTTGTGGAATGTAGAACAAGAAACATGGCTCGGCTTAAAAATTTTATTGGTGGGAGGTGCTAGAGGAAGTAGGATCCTTATAACTACATGCCTTGCTTTTGTTGCAGAGATCACCGGCACTACTCCACCTCATCTTCTCAAGGGCTTATCTAAAAGTGCATCTCTTCATTTACTAATGCAAATGGCTTGTCCAATTCATTTACTAATGCAAATGGCTTGTCCAAAAGAAGAGGGGATACAAGATCCTAACAAGCTATCTATCGCCAAAGAGATAGTTAGAAAGTGCTCTGGGTTTCCGTTGGTTGTTCAAATTGTTGGGAGTATACTATACTTAAAGAAAAGTAAACACAAATGGTCACAATTTAAAGATAATGACCTCCTAGATGTGTCTCAAAAGGAAGACTGTATAATATCTGTTTTTAGGCTAAGTTTATGACCATCTTCCTTCACATTTAAAACAATTCGCACTGTGTTCATTATTTCACAAAGATTATGAGATAAAGAAGTCGACTTTGATCAATCTTTGGGTGGTAGAAGGATTTATCCAGCCATCAAATAAAAGTTGGCATTTAAAATTCATTGCTCAAGAATATTTCGTGGATCTACGGTAATCAATCTCGAGCGACTAAGAATTATCTATTGCTTCAATTTGAAGGCTTTACCAAAGCAAATTGAGGCCCTTCAATCACTTCAACAGCTTGCAATCACCCAGTGCTGCTCTTTGACATCATTACCTAAAGGGATGTGAAGGCTAGCATTGCTTAATCACCTAAGAATCATAGATTGCCCAAATTTGGAGGAGAGGCACAAAAAAGATGCAGGTGAGGATTGGCACAAGATTGCTCATATCCCGCACATAACTCACAAGCAAAGATATTATGATGACCTTGTTTCCCAAAATTACATGAATAATTTCCAAATTGTCTATCGATACTTGATTTGATTAGGGGACATGCTATAGATATAGAGTGCAATTTGCTTATTTGATTTCACGAGTAAAATGCTTGTGTAGTCCGATCATTCTAGAAAACTCACATAAATGAAGTGATGAAATATTTCTTTGGAAGATGGCCTCTAGTCTACTTGCCTTTAGCATAAATTTATCTCAATGTGTTCCCACGGAATGAGATGTCCTGACAAAGATCTACGCATCAAATCAAGGGTATGGATGGTGACAATAAAATAAGTAGCATTTTGCTTTTTTACATGCAATAAGCTATTGATCTATTGATTTCTAAAATCAGGTGATCCTTGAACCTATTGAGCACCGGTCTGAACTTCCAAAGTGGAGTTGCTATGAATCAAAAGTACCAGTCAAGCTCAGGGGAGGATAGTGAAAGTGATCTTATTGTTAGCATTTGACAACGATTGATATTCTTGGTTTGCTTTTTAGTCATTCTGCTGACGTTCTCAAGTGAATACTTTCCTCAATTTTTGGCACTATCTTGAGCAATTAAGTAAATGTTTCATTAAAAGGGGTCTTATGATAGCTAGCTTGCGAGTCTAATCTGTGACTTCTCCATTTTGATCACTACAAGGTTGTCCAGCGCATTTTGTTTGGTTGACAATTGACATGTTTTTCATCTCTTTGTGACCTATGAAGTACCGACACTCTCCAAAAGCCTTCGTGTCGTATCGAACATTTCGACACGTGTCCGACACTCTTTGACACTCTCGGACACTCTCCGATACTCGGTCAACTTTCTCAACACTCTCTAATACTCAAGTTGAAATTCTAACATACGAGTTTCCGACACGTGATTCCGATATCAAGGTCAATTTTAAAAATTCAATAAATGAGAGGTCAATATGTGTGTGTGTGTGTGTGTGTGTGTGTGTGTGAGAGAAAAGTAAAACACTAATAAAAATAATAAATGGAGAAAGAAAAAAAAATCTAGTTTTCTCTTATCTTTAAACTCTCACTTCTCATGATACATAATTTATCCCTTAAGTTTTTTTTTTTTTTTTTTTTTTTTTTTTTTTTATCTTCTTCCAACATATCTACCATGCGAGTACAAAATATGAATCACTTGTCTTTTCTCCAAATTTTATGAATTATTGAAATAGAGTTGAATCTGTCAAATTGAACCAATGAATGATATTAATAAATGGTAGATTAATGTTTTTAGTGTATATTCATTCTAGGCTTTGTTAATTATTTATTTATTTATGAATTTGATTCATATTAATTTGATTGAAATAATCATAAAGATGATAATTTATTATTTATATATAAAAATATATATTTAATAAATTATGTGTCTCAAATAATGTCGAGAATTCTCTATTTTTTTAGAAATAATATGTCGGCGTGTCGTATTATGTTGTATCGTGTCGCATGTCAGTATCGGTACTACTTAGTTTGTGACAACAATGTCTACCAAATAAATAAATAAATAAAAGTCATTAATGAATGAATGAAGCAGTAGTCATTTTTTCGTTTCTTTTCATGACTAAATCAATCGTTACCAATTTTAAGTCTATGTAGTGGACTTCATGTAGACTCGATTTCCCTTGTGTCCATTCTTGTCTCAAATTTTTCTTGTTCTATTACTTCCAATGGTCACATTGATTGGCACTGTGTTTGGTAGTCTTGCTTTGCCATGGCGATATGGATATTTTCGCCAAAGTGGTTGGCAAGAGTAACTTGCAATTTTGCCAAGTTTGTGAAAGAAGAAAGTACTTCAATGCAATGCCTCTTGATTGCTATTGACACCTGAATGTTGGTCAATAATTTCAGCATAGCATTTGTTCTTATAAAAGTACAAAAACAAAAATTAGCAAGATAAAAGAAAAATAATAATAATTAAATAAATAAAAATGATAAACAAAATAAATAGACAAATAATAAAGACATCAACATATATAAAAATTCGGTCACAATAAAATAAAATAAAAAGAAAAGGTCGGTCCAATTCATGTAGCCCAACTTGATCCACAAAGCCATTGGGTCAGCCCATTGGCGCAACTTAGTTGTCATAAATTTGTCCTAACCCATTTCTTTCTATTCGTGCTCAGCACATCTTCCTCCCCGCCTCTCTCCTTCTCCCTCTCGTTTGAAGAAGAAGTTAAGAACGACTGGAGTAAGGATAAATGCGCGGCGAGAGAGTCGAACGAATCAGTTCAGTTCGAGTGAGTTTCTCGATAAAGTTCTTCAAGGCTGCTTTTGGACAAGCTTGTAACAGAATCGTCCGTTGGGCACCCATATATCCGCCGGTAACCGTCACCGGCCTTCCGTCGCCGGTCATCAACGAACATACGCGCTGAGAGAGAGCTCGAACGGAGGGCATCGATGGAACGGACTCGGGAGGTTTTTGGGCGTTTAGGAGTTCACTCTCTCGGGAGCTCTGTTCGCCTCTGTTCTCAGTTCATCACCTTCGAAGCAGCTCTGTTCGGGTTCAATCCTCCTTCGCAAGCTCCGATTCCTGGCGTCCGTTGCTCGTCGGACGTCCTCCTTCTGGTATCACCGCCGATCGTAGCTCCGTCTCCGACCAGGTAATGTCTCCTCTCTCCTCTCCCTTCTGTCCTGCTTTGGGCGAAACGCAAGGCTGAGTTGTGTTAACGTTGCTTTTGCGTAAACAAACGAGAATACGAGTTGTTTCCTGATGATTTGTGACGATGTTGTTGTTGAGGGAGTCACTCTGCATGAAAGATTGCATTGACAACGTGTCTAGGCTCCTTGTTCGTAGTGCACGCAACCCGTTTGATGAAATTCCCAACCCGTGTTTCTTTACCAATAAAATTGGATTGAGTTTGATATCTTATTTTTTTAGAATAAGTCCAGTAGTTCTTCATTGTGAAATTAATTGTTGGAAGCCTCAGTTTAATCCTTCAACAGAGAGTTGTATTATGATAGTCTAACTTGCATTCAACTTGTCGAAACCTCGCTAGTCAGTCATGTTGAACCTTGCGGAAATGTGGTTCAAATATAACTTTCACTATTATAATAATTTCTCACACCACATACAATACTCAGACAACTCTACACAATTTCTCTCACTCATGTGCATACATAGCACTCTCTACTCAACACACTCTCAAGACCCCTACACATACATCCACACACCCCCTTGGACTTCTTACTCACACACTCTCTTTGTTGGACACACAAATGAGGAGCTAGTTGCTCCTATTTATAGGGTGGAAAGTCGGTGACTTTTTTAACTTTCTACACTATTCTAGAAGTATTATTTTATTATAGCCTAACAACTAGATTTCTATGGAGAAGTCTAGAAGTGGCGCAGCTTATGGATTTTGCTAGAAGATTCTAGAGAATGGAGAGTTCTAGAGAAATCTAGAGGAGTGAGATATGGAGAACTCTAGAGAAAGTTCTAGAGAACTCCAGGAGAGAGAGAGAGAGAGGCGGTGATCTTCAACAAGTCATGCTCGGATGGATTTACAGATCCATATGGTTTTAGTTGTTTGAGTAGAATTAATCGATCAAGTTGTCGTTTGTACATCCTGTTCCACCATCCTTTCTCAGTAGATTTGTTCCCTTTTATATTTCTTGATTCTTTGTGCTCACTGGAATATACGTTGATTCTGCACGGGATGAACGTTGAGGCATGATGTTAATTCTATGATGGTTGGTGATGATCAACAGAAGAGAGCCTAAGATTGGTGTTATTTGACTGAGGTCCATGTGCGTTGGCATCTGGTGAGATGTATCCGAATTCCATTGATCAACACTGGCTTGTACCGTGCAGTGAGAATACCAAGCAGGACCAAGCGTGGGAATCGAAGCAGGAGATCATATATCGTGTTCATGATACCTTCTTGACGTGGGATTTCAATTACTTGCTCAAGAAAATAATCGATTGCTGTTAACGGCAAACATAATAAGTGTATACAGACATGTTCTATGGTAATCAAATTCTTTATTGTTATGTTGCTTATATAATAGAGAATAACTGAGCAAGCTAGTGTGACTGGAATGTTGCAGGATGCCACACTAACTACAGGTTCACACCATAGAAATAACGTGGACATTATTCAGTATTTTTGTTCTGAGAGTGTTAACCATCTTTTCTGCAGTACAAAAAGCATGAGAGAGAGGGAGGCTTTGAAATGATAAAAAGGCAATTCTGAATCTCACTTCGCCATAAGGAGTACCTTAGTGCCTAAAGAGAAAGAAATGAGAGAGGGTTGATGGGAAAGCATGAAACAGCCAACATTGACACATTTTCTTGGGTTATGCTCAGAAGAATCATACCAGCTGCTAGTCAAATTCGAAGATTGCCCATCAAATTGAACTCAAATTTTGTTGTGATGCCTGAATTACTTGAATTCCCTTATGGAGGGAGTTGCCAATCGTGGTTACTCAATCCATGTGGGCCATGACACTGAGCAGCAAGGAAAAGGTACTATAATAATTACCATACCAGTTCCCTTTTGTGCTCTGTCTGAATATCAAATCAGAGATGCTTAACTTTCATAAAGGATTCAAGAAACGCAACCCTAAGTAAATAACATATATAAAGTACTGTCTTTTGGTTACAGTTCACAAATTTTACTATGCATAACTTTTCTAACTTTTAACACTCATAAAGCACTCCCACAGTTTTCTTTCCTAAACAAATGTAGATATTCATATCAGTCCTTACTCATCCAACATATGCAGAACATTATCGAAGTAAAGACTTCGACATCTCAGTTGGACATCTCACTGTTTTTGAATATCCATAAAACAAAGTCGACCTTTCTTGCTCAATCACTAAATGGCTTAAAATGATAAACAGGTTACTTGGAAGACAGGCGTCCTGCCTCAAACATGGACGGTGATTGGTGATAGTGCACGGCGGGGGTGGCGGCGGTCTTGGCAAGGGCGGGCTTACGGTGAGATGGCTCGGTGGTGACTCTTGGGAAAACATGAACAACGAGCACCCAAGGAGCGAATTTCCAGAATTTCTCCTTTTCCTTGTCTTCTCTCTACCGTGTATTCTGGAAAGTGGAGGCGTTGATATCGTTTGCAAGTAACGGAATAAATCCTCTCTGTTTCAATTCTTCTTTTCTCCACTTTGACCGCCACTTGACCTTTATTTTCTTCTTTTCAACAAAATCCCGTTGAAAGGGACTCACGGCAGAGGCATTGGCTTGCTACTGGAAGACTGGGCCCCGAAGAAATCTGCAAGAAAGTAAAGCTTGTAGGCGGGACGAGGCTGGACGCGGCGACATGGACTGGAGAGTAGCGGTGGGTCGTCGGCGTCAGGCTGTGACAGGAGGATCAGTAGTAGGTTGGTGTCGAGTCAGCGAGCTCGGGACAGCGGGGCTCGCGGCTGGGGGTGCTCGGCACAGCTCGTCACTGGTGCAGTTGTGGGGAGGGAGCAGCAGTGTGTAGCTCGGGCCAGGCGAAGACGGAGGCTCAGCGAGGATCAGCAAGCAGCGCGTCGGGACGGAGGGCAGCACGTCAGGAAGCTTTGCACGACCCAGGCACGACAGATCATGGCGTCGGTAGCTCAAGATGGTAGCAGCTCGTTGATGAGGCGTCGCGGCCGGTGAGAGCACTGCAGCAGGGGCGGCGACGTGGATCCCGGCCAAGGCTTGGCCAGGAAAATTCACGTTCTCCTCTCTCTCTCTCGTATCTCTCTGTTATAGCCGTGTATGTCAGATCAAAAAGAGAGCTCCCTAGGTAAGGATGACCCAGGCTTCCAATGAAAGAGAATAAATCAGCATATTTTATTTTAGTTCTTTGCTATTCCTGTGGCTTTTCTTTCTGCCCACGCCAATGATTATGTGAAGGCTAAACCCCACTTTCCTTTTTTATTGATGGAGGATGTCCTTTGTACGAAGATACAAAATCTGCTGTTCCTCCTTGCATTATGTCCGAGAGAATTGTCTAAAGATTTTGAGGATATTTACTTGATTTCATGTGCTAGTGTGCTCAAGATGGTGTCTCTTGTGGCCAAATCTTCGCCCGCACGCTGTTATCTTTTGTCTTCTCTTGGAAGATCTAGAAAGTCTATTATTTTCCATCTTCATGCAGATTGAATATTCTCCATTGATTTTATTTTTAAACCAAATACCAACTTGCAAATTGGATGAATATTGTGCTGAAAATAGACGCTCAGATTTCCCAAATTCCGAATCTTGCAGATATAAGCGTGCAATATCTCCTTCCTATGCTTGACTTCACCAATAATATATAAATATATATTTTCTTCCTTTTATGGCCAAATTACTTTCCAAGTTTCGGAAATTTTCCAATTTTAACATCCCATGCGCGGCAAATGCAATTTTTGGCCACGTGGGATATTCATTGGGCTAGAATTTCATGCTTTCGCGAGCTCAATTCAATTCTTCATCTTGAAGGCTTCATTGAGCTCAGAACCATTTTCCGCCAGTTGTCGGTCCAATACAATTAAACTAAACAATGAATGTTTCTAAAACTATATGCAATGCTATTTGGTTCTAATATTTTTGTTTAGGCGTTAAGAATTAATATCTAATTTTCTATGCAACAAATAAATGATTGAGTTGTCAAAATTTAGTGATCAGCAATATATATTTTCTTGAAAATGTCTCCTTTTGACAAACTTTATTTCTACGGAAGTAAAACCCACAAGTAAGAAAGTAAACCATAGTGCCTTCAATATACAAGGGGTACCCACAATAAATAATAAACAAAACATGCGAAATGCTTAATTATGACAACTAGATCATAAATATAAATATAAATATAAATAATAAAAGGAAGTAATGGGGCTACCGCATTAAATTGTAATTGAATGGTTAAGGGAAACTTTGTCTTTTTAGTGAAAATGAGGTTGATTTAATCACATTTGGGTGGAAATAGCGTCACCAAGATTAGATGCTTGTCGCGACCCGACCTCGCCACCCTCGAATCCCGCATCATCGCGAGGAGAGAAAAGGGGGAAAGGTCGGATTTAGGGGTACTTGATCACGAAAGTTCCCTCACGGCTTGCATTTCAAAAGACGTCATCACCTCACCTTTTGGATCAAGCCTCTCATGAGTTCCCTCTACGAGATCGCGAGCTCTCCCAAGCTCGTACCTCGCGTGACAGCGGAATGTCGCGATCCATACCCACATAAGCAACACACCTAAAAAAAGGAGTCAAATGTGGATATCGAATTTAAGGGTACTTTTATCATGATAGCCCTCTTGATAGTACGCTTCACCCATTAGGATGGCATCACTTCATCCTTTGGGCTACTCCCAAAGTATGCTAAACCATAGTGAGTTTCATCGAAACTCATACCCCGAGTAACAACGGATTTATTTATACGATCTACTTATTTATGACAACCTAAGAATATACAGGAGTCGCCACTAGTCTCAACTTTGGGGGTTGACTAGAAACCCAATCGAGGGTCGGGAGTGTTCCCTCGATTCCTACGCAACCAGATATCTAAGTTCGGGGACTTGGGTTACGCTAATATTGCTATTAGCGCCCTTTCGGTACCTAAACAGTATGTTGTGTTTTTCCTAACATGTCCATGCGTTTTTTTTTTTTACATTTTTCAGGATCATCAATTCCTAGACTAAGTGATCATGCGTGGCAGATTACTTTCATTCTATTCTATTTCTAAAAAAATGAAAAAAAAAACAATCAATGAAATTGAAAGCACAAGACATGAAGTAAACAATCAAGAGAAATCAGTAAACCTAATCATGCAATTCTAAAGAATATAAAAAAGAAAACAATCGAGAAAGAAATGAGACCCGCAACTCATCGGGCTTTATACAATGCATAAAACCCGAGACATATGTCGGGAAAATGAGCATTACATGATAACAGTCGGAGTGGACATCGACCTTCACCATCTTCACGCCTTCTCCATCTTCGAGATCCTAATCTAATAAACCTATAACTAGGTATATGCAGTGGAAGGAAACAAACAAACATATCAAAACATCAAAGAACAGGACATTATTAATATTCAAAAATGGTGACTAAAGTTATGCAGTCCTTACACCAAATTCTAAGTGAAATCCCAAGATTTAGCATCATTATGTGTTATACCTAAATCATCTATCTAACGATCACACACAAAACATATAACATGACAAACATTCAAGCCACATGACCTTGGTCCTCAATCAACCCAAAACAATGAATGAACCAACTAAAGATCACTTATTCCAAAACATGCACCATTGAATTCACTCAACATATGTATTTAAGGCAAACGGAGCAATCAATGTGTAACCCATATTGTACCTAAAACCGTTTTGTAGACAATTAATAAAAGATGTCATTTCATGAAGGAAGCACCTCAAGATTCCTAATGCATGAATTTCTAAAAATTATTAAGAACATGAACAAGTCAATCAAGAATAGATCATAGTAGCATGTCACACCGTCATTCTACAACATATTGAAAGCAATTTGGACAAATCTACTATTTCATCTTAAGACTAACAACAACTAGCCACAGAAAAGACAGCATTGCAGTTCAAGACAAATTCCAGATTTCAAAGCTCAATTTGAAAAAAGGAAAATGATGGACAAATTGGACAAACTAGGCATCGTTAGAAAGCTTAAGGCGTCCTTTACGAATTCCTATTAGGTGACAATTGCAATTTAAGTCTTTTTCTAACTCAAGCATAGTCATTTGTATAAATGGTCAGATCAGATCATAACAAGCAGAATACATCAGCAGATTAGTGCTCTTTGCAAGAAGCATCAGGCAGGGCAAATGATGGCCGATTCAGGCATGCAATATGTCATTTTAAAGCTTGAGATGCCTAGTACAATTATCTAGAAGACATTAAGTCCTAATAACATCATCTACCAGTTCATATCAAGGACCGAAGCATATCGGTCAAAACAGGCATACGAATTTCCATATCAGAGTAGAACATAACAATTTTCCAGAATTACTTCCTAACTTTTAAAGAAGATTTCACGTGGCTAATGATGTCGGATCAGGGTGTATTATAGCTCGTTGGAAAGCTAGTCGAACCATCTTCAAATCTCATGAAGGCATCAAACACAGAAAACCACAGCAACCGGCTCGTATCGGGTCATTTGCAAAAAAAGCCATCCGAAACAGGGCACAAGTCAGAACGAATTTCCAGAAATTGGTGCTAAATGCCAATACATGCCAAGGAAAACTGACAGCCACATTACAATACAAAAAGCCAGGAAGGAAGGTTTTCATAAACCCACAAAGAATTCAGTACAAAAAAAATTGAACTCAGCAAGAGTTAATTCAACGCTAGTCCATCAATAATTCGTACATTTCATTAATGGAAATGCAGTACACAACTCCAGCCACTATTCTTTTGCAAACAACGAATAAATGATTACTCTTATCTTTTGCGGACCATGGGAATTGCAGCAGCCACCAGAAACTGTGGTGAGAATTCATCTAATATGTGTTTGAGCCTTATTATCAAATCAAAGATGCCGTAGCATCGAATATGCATAACTGCCACTCTGAGGTACCAAAGAGGAGCATATGATGATAACAATTCCAGAAACGGATATGGCTACCAAATTGAAAACACGAGCGTGGAAGATCTATTGAAAAGTGACACATAGGCCCTGTTGACACCTAAATTTTGATTAATCATTTAATAATTAATTGCATGAAAATTTAGGGATTAATCTTTAACCCCTAAGAAAAAAAAATAGTAAAATTGCATTTCACGTTGTCGCATTTGCATCGGTACTAAAAGCGCAACAAGACGCAGCGGCCCGCAGTCGTTTACATGCACGAAAGGATGGTTTCTCGCCAGTCCGAGCACGCAAAAGAGCTAAAGTCAAAAAAAAAAAGGAGGAGAACGAAAAAATTCCCTTGAGAGGATTGTGAGAGTTGTTAAAAAAAAGAAAGCCCGTAGAGAGACACACGAGTGGAGAGAAAGGAAAAGATTAAAAAAAAGAAGAGATGCTCGTCGAGAGAATCAAGGAAAAATGAAGTGAGGGGGAGAACAAAAATTTCATTGGAGAGGTCTGTGAGGGGAGCGAAAAAGAAAAATTTTCATTGTGAAAGGCTTCTCTTTCGTTAAAACAAGTGAAGGGAAGGGAGTGTATAAGGGAGTGTGTCGAGAAAAACCAAAAAAATAAAATATGAAGTCAGGGGAGGAGATTAAAAAGCAAAAGACAGTGAGAGAGAGACGGGAAAGAGAGAGAGGGGGAAAAAGAAAAAAAGGGAAAAGCAAAAAGCAAAGACAAGACCCTACTGTTCATCTTCTCCAGGTTCTTCGCTGCTGGATTTCCTTCGGCAAGCTCCGAATGCCGTCACCGCCGCAACCCCGAGCCTCACCGACGCTCGGCGCCCGTGACTGCGTGCCCCCGCCGCCCCTCCACCCATCGCTGATCGCCGTGCCGCCCACCACCCGTCACCGCGACGTGCAGCTCCATAGCTGCTCCTCCCCGCCGCCACCGTACCAGCAGCTCGCCAGCAGCCGCTCGAGCGCTCCGCCCACCGCTGCCCACCACACCAGCAGCACCTCCGACCTAGCACCTCTGCGTTCTGCTGCAACCTGCCCTTCCGCCCGAGCGCCGACGAGCAGGTCGCCGTGTCACCAGCTACCGTCGTGTCCCACCTCGCCTGTAGCCCGCACCGACCCGAGACCACTTGACGCTGCTCCTGCTCCGCCGCGGCCGGCGGGTCGCCGTGCCGGCCTCTCGCCCGCCACCAGCGACGCCCCTGCAACTCCACCACTCCGCCTCTCCCCGTTCCGCCCGAGCCCGGATCGACGCGAGCCGCGCTATCCTCTGCTGCGGTGCCTCCGTCTCCCCCGCCGCCTTTGTCCCGCACGCGACTCCCGCTCCTCCCTCGCCGCGTGTTCGCTGTCCCTTTGCCGGAGCTCCTCCGACGACCGTGTCCACCGCCCACTTGTTGCCCGTCGCAACAGCAGCCACCCGGCCGTGAGCCGAGTCCCCTGTCTTGGTCCATAAAGCACCACTTGTTGAGGCAAATTTGGAAAAGTCCAAATTAGGTAAGTTTATTTTATTTTATTAGGTAGATCTGTTTTATTTTATGTTATTTTGTCTTTAATATTTCGTTTTTAAGGGTATGTTATTTTATGCTTTCGTTTCTTTATTTGAATTAAATCTTGATGTATGTTTGAAAATCCCCGACGTATCACCTAATTCGAACCAAGCACGCTGATTTTTATTTCATCTATAAGGCTTTAGATGAAATAATTAATCATGCGGGAATAAAATTGATATCTTGGTCTTTAAGGCTTAAGATCAATTTATTGATTTTATTAGCGAAACGACCATGGAGGATTTGGTACCCTTTTATTGTTTTGTTTATCTCAAAAAAAAAATTGCATTTGCATTTCATGTAGGTTAGAATTAGGTTTATTTCATGTTTTATGGTTTGCATATTAAGAATAGGCATTTTATTTCGAATATAAAAAAAATAATAAGAAAATCAAATCGGTCAATTTAGGTTGCTAGTTTTAACTTAGGTTTCACGTTTAATTACTTGGCAATTTTTAATTTCGAAATTAATCCAAAAACAAAAAAAAATGCAAGTTAGATTAGGGCTAGGTTAGCATATTTAGCTATTTCGTTTAAAAAAATAATAACAAAAAATCCAAAAAAATGCATTTAGGATATTAGTTTTTTTAAGAATTGCACGTGTCAATTTAGAATAGGATTTTTGATTTTAAATTTTTTACAACAGAAAAATCCCAAGAAAAATTAATTAATTTAGGATACTAGTTTTTGTAGGTTGCATAATAGGTTTTTCAAAAATGCATGTTTTAGAAGAAATAACATGTCCCTTTAATTTTCACTCTAGTATTTTTTTTTTAATTACAAATTTTCATAAAAAAATCATCATGCATTTTAGAATAGAATTGCATGTCTCATTTTAAGTTTAGATCAATTTGTATCTTTGGTTAGAAATGAATAGATTAAAATAACGTCTTAGTTTAAATTAGGATTTAGCATGACTTAATCCTAAGCTTAAATTGGATGGAATTTTAATTTAGCTAGGTAATTTTTGCATTTTTCTTAATTTCGCATATCATGAAAAATAGAAAAAAATTTGTCTTTAGATAAATTAGTTTCAAGTTTTAGGATAAATTGCATTTTTAGGAATAGAAATATCATGTGCACGTCATGTAGAATTAGGTTCATATAATCAAAAATTGCCCGTCATTATAATTATGTCATTTTAAGTTGCATATTTAATTATTGCATGTTCATTAAGAAAACACAAAAAAAATATTTTACTCATGTCATGTAGTTTAGAACACATTGTCACGCCATTTCATGCTAGATTAGATGCATTACGTATTGCATGATTTTCATTAAAAATACCAAAAAAAAAAAATGCGTGTTAGAAAATCATATTTAGGACTGTTGATGTGAATTCTGATTTAACATTGCAGATGCTTTCGTTGCTATAAGGTAAGTCCTGCAATTTATTCATCGCTTTATTGGGTGTTAAATTAGTGGTTTGCGCACCCGCATGATCACCTCACATGTTAGGAAGATAAATAAAAAATCAATTCAAGCTGCCTGCAAAATATTTTTTGAAATAAAAAAGAAAAGGTACCGAAAGGGCGTTAGAGAAATCTAGCGTAATCAAGTCCCCGAACTCATTTAATCTCTGGTTCGTAGGAGTAAAGTAATTCTCCCATTACTTTACTTGGGTTTCTAATCGACCCACCCAAAATAGATTAGTGGCGACTCCATGATAAAAATCATTTGCATATTAAGAACTTGAACCTAAGTCGCGAATTGGTATGGGCTTGGGAGAGCCCGAGTTAAGTCTAGGCTTAACAATCCATTAACCTAAACCGTAGGTGGTGCACCTGAAATTTAGGTCGCGACAGCTTGGCGACTCACTGGGGACTTGAGTTGAAACTCTTAGTGGACTTAGACCAATTTTCTTTTTTGAAAAATATTTTGTTTGGCAGCGAGGATCCAGGTACGTCCCTAACATTTAAGGTGTTAAATGTTCTTGCGAGTGGGAGGTATAAGGGGAAGTGTTTGCTGACATTTGTTTTGCAGGAAGGTGTAGGAATGTATGGTTCACTTTCACTTATGAAGTGTTGCTTGATATAAATTGCCGTGCATGCCTTGCATCTAGCACTACACTATTGCACACACAACCCGCCGCCGGACCTGGGCCGCACTAGGACACTTAGGATGGTATTGAGTTGGATACGACTTCGACCGCGAGGCCGCGTAGTAGAGGTTGCCCAACTCAATCCCGAAAGTTTCTTTCTTGGTGTTAGGAATGTTTACCTCTGCCCGCGAGACTGCGCCGCATTGGGGTATCATTCTTTGACTGAGCCGGAGTTAAGAGGATTTGATTTAGTACGCGAGGCTGCGACTAGTCATCCTACCCTTTTAACTCCACTTTGCTTAGCCTTCCTAGTTAGAAATCGAACCCCACTTTTCATGCGCTTGTCTATGTGATTGTTTTAATCGCCTGGTAAAGTAAGTTCTCTACCCTTTACTCTTGCAATTTACTTACCTTATTATGTCTTTGGTCGGTCCATGACATTAGGTTGGTCGAGTCTTGGTCTATAAACAATGGGAAGGTCCGACATTCGATTCATGCCTGCACCAAAGGTTGAACTCAAATCATGGTGGGATCTTCTTGGCAATGATGGTCAAAGCTATGTGGAAAGTAGACTTGGTCGCCTTGTTCCCCTCCTTGATATTGATGTCCAAAGTGGCGTCATGCAAGCACTTGCTCATTTCTGGTGCCCTCAAACATCAACATTCATATTTGGTAAGCACGAGTTGACTCCGACTCTGGAGGAATACAGCATTGCCATAGGAAAACCTTTGGAATTGGAATTAATAAACCCACCCTTGGATTAGAACCTGAATCAATTTTGTCTGACTTTCTTAGGATGGATAAGAATCAAATAAAAAGAGTGTTAAAAGATAATTGTCATGCATGTCCTTTCTCCTTCCTAGATCAGAGTTTTGTTAATGCTGACACTCTTTTAAAAAGTAAGATTTTTCTTCTAGCCTTCTTCGGGTTTATTGTTTTTCCTCTTCGTAAAGGCGCCATTAATCCTTCTATCACATGGGTGGTCAAACAAGTATGTGCTGGAATTAGTTTTGTCAACACCATTTTAGCTGAAACCTTCTTGTTACTCACCCGATTTAAGGAAAATGAAGATAAAACTTTTCGTGCGCCAATTGAGCTTTTACAAATCTGGTTCTTTTCTCATATGAGTAGGATTGATATTCGCATGAAAATTATTAATCTTACGATTCCCATCATCCCATCGAGGTGTTCAAAATCATCAAGATCGAACTCCAAATCTTTCTTTCTCAAAATGGGTCAAATTATTGAAAAATCCGAATACCAAGATTTTCCTATGGCATGCTAAATGGTTCCAAGTCTCCAAGGCACGTCTCTCTCATGGCGATGATGAGCCAATCCCGTTATTGGGGATCACTGGTGCCACTTCCTACTACCCACTCCGAGTGGCCCGTCAATATCGAGTTGTGCAGATCTACCACCCCTCTTAAGCCGGGTTTGTTCCAAGTCCGATTCACTGCCAAGGATGATGATCACAAAAAGCAGCTTCGCTATATCGAACAAGCTTGGCTCGCATGTCACGAACAAAAATTGAGCTTGCCTGAAGATGAGCTTGAGGGGAAGGAAAAGATTTACTATGCTACGGCTCGGTACATCCGTCAGCACAAGATCCCGACTGAGCTTCTCCCAAAAGTGCCAGATGTGACTGAAAAGCCCACTCGACAAGCAGAGCTTAATCGTCACAAAAGGAAGATTGAAGAACTTGAGAAGCAAGCCAAGAAGGACGCTAAGGAGAAGAGGCAATTACGTCGAGCGTTGGCTTCCCGATTGTTTATAGATCGGGCCAAATAAAGTGGCTTGAATCTATTTAGTCTTTTTGCTTTAAGCTTAATATTTAGGAAGTTGAGTCTTTTACTTGATTAGTTTTTGTTTAGGGCCTTTCTAGCTTTTACATTGTCAATGTCAAACAATTTCATAAATAAAAGCAGTTAGACTTTCGTCATGGACCGGCATGTTTTATACGAAATGCTTATGTGTATTCATTTCTTCAAATTAGGTGATAACGGATCCTCCACGTTCGCCTATCATTACACGATCAAGAGCAAAAATGGCCGACCAAACCGAAATGCGTGATCGTATGACCGCTATGGAAAACCAACTCCAGCAGTTGCTCACTTCTATGCAACTTATGACAGATCAAATGCAATCCCTCCAAGTGAATCAGACTCTTGCACCTACTCTCCCCGAGATAGTAGTCCCAAAGCAGACAGACAAGGTCCAAATGGGTGATGACAACATGCCTGAGCTGGAGGATGACCCACTGTTCGTCACCTAGGAAAAGCTAAGCCCGACACCGTCCCTAAGGCGGAGCAAGATGAACGCTTCGCCAAACTTGAAGAGAAAGCGAAACAATTGCAAGAGTCGCGTAATTCACTCCCGTTCGACTTGTCGGTTTATGAGAAAGTCAAAATGCCAAAGAAGTTTAAGATGCCGGAGTTCGAGAAATACGACGGTACTTCTTGCCCAAAAGCTCATTTGCGGATGTACCACGTACGCATGGCCCAATACGTCAAGAACGAGCCTCTCATGATCCAATCATTTCATGCAAGCTTGACTGGGCCCGCACTCAACGGTACATAATGAAAAATGTAAACCTTCTCGACACTGAATGATGTGGCTGATGCTTTCCTAAAGCAGTATAAGTTCAACATGGACATTGCACCTTCTCGAGAGGATCTTGAGCGGATGGAGAAGAAGAAAAGTGAGTCATTTAAGGAATATGCTGTAAGATGGCGAAACTTGGCAGCTCAAATCACTCCTGAGCCTACAAACAAGGAGTTGATGAAGTTGTTCGTCAAGACTCTCCCGTATGAGTTCCGTAACCGGATGGCTAGCACATACGTGGAGAACTTCAACCAACTTATCCCAGTGGGTGAACAGATCGAGATGGGGCTAAGGGATGGATGGTTCAATGAACCGACTCATCAAGGCAAAAGGTTCACCATGAAGAAAGATAAAGAGCCAGCCACTGAAGTCAATGTTGCATATGCACAACCAGCCCCAAGTAAGCCTCCAATGGTTCGCATCCCCGGGAATCAGCAAGATGGAGGCCGAGTGCCTGCACAGCGGCAATTCACCAAAAGGCAGTTCTCTCCTCTTCCTGGCCCTCTATCTCAGGTCTTGCCGATACTCCGAAAGAAGGGATTGATCTCCCATGAACCAAAGCGACCCAATGCTGAAAAGTTCTCCAACTATGATCCCTCCAAAAAATGTGAGTATCATATGGGAGAGGTTGGCCATTCAACTGATGAATGTTTGACTTTGAAGCACAAGATCCAAAATTTGTTGGATATTAAGGCATTTTCCTTCCGTACCACCCAACCAAATGTCCGAAGAATCCATTGCCGGAACATCGTGGAAACGTGAATGCAATCTTTGAGTTCAATGCTGGCAAAAAGATGAACTTGAAGGTGTCTATCAAAGATATCTATAGGGGATTAGTCAGAGTTGGTTACTATCCGTCAGATGAGAATCCTCCTTTGCCTACCATGAAGGAAAGGGTTCAAGAAATGGTTAAAGCTGGCATGATCGTGTATGCTGACCAAGCTGGAATAGTGTCAACTATATCCGAAGTCGTCATTGATTGGGAGAAGGAATTTGCTAAGCTAAGTGCCGAAAAGAGTGAACCAGATCCATTGATCGAGGACATGCCTCCACTTGAGGATGCCTCTGACCATGAAGGACTGATAGTGGAAGTCCCTTCAACTGATGAAGAAATAATTATTGAGATGCCCCAGCTGTACGAGTACAAGGATAATAAAGCAGTCCCATGGTCATACGAGCTAGATGTTGACCTGATTATTGTGTCTGGTCGGACCTATGCTCAAGCTAATGCCCAACCGCAAAGCCGATTCATCGACGAAGAGGCCAAAGAATTTCTCGGCTATAATCAAAGCAAGTGAGTATAACGTGGTCGCGGTTGCGGAAATTGCTCGCTCGATCTCTTTACTCGAACTTTTGCAAACATCTCCTACACATCAAAAGTCTCTAATGAAGGTTCTAAGCGAAGTTCATGTACCAGAAACGATCGAGGTAAACAGGTTGGAGGAATTTGTAGGGTCAATTCTTCTTAAGGATTTAATAGCCTTTTCTGATGAAGAATTCCCTCTTGAGGGGAGGGGACATACTAAGGCATTATATATATCCGTCAAGTGTAAGGCTTCCCATGTGGCTCGAGTACTCATTGATAATGGGTCCGCCTTGAATATCCGTCCATTGGCGACTCTTCACCGCCTTAAAATAGATCCTTCAAAAATAAATGCTGCAAAGACCTCCGTCCGAGCTTTTGATGGTACGAGAAAGGAGGTTATAGGGAGACCCACCTCGAACGCAAATAGGACCGGTGATGTTCAACGTCCTTTTCCGTGTGATGGACATTCCTATAGCATTCAATTTCCTATTAGGCCGTCCCCGATTCATACTGCAGAGCCGTGCCATCAAGTTTCCACCAAAGCGTGAAATTTGTCGTCGAAGGAAAGTTAGTCATTGTTCATGGCGAGGAGGATCATCGGATCTATCATGAGACGGCAATCCCCTATATCGAGCCGGAGCTTAGGGAGGAGTCAAGCTACCAATCGTTCGAACTTGTCTCCACTATTCATGCATCTCGAGGGTCGACAAGACCCACCCCCGATGTGTCAAATGCAGCAGTTATGGTAGCAAGAGTGATGGTTGGAAATTGCTTTATTCCTGGCCGTGGACTTGGTAGAAGAGAGCAGGGTATTCGAAATCCTATTGAAGCCCCTCGAAGGTCTCGTTCAGCCGGATTAGGGTACCATGGAAAAGGTAGAGGACATGAACAAGAGGAAAAACTCATTACTCCTCGATATCCGCGAGACATTCCCCGGCCCTGCTAGAATGATGCATGATGAAGGAGGAGTGACCCCCACCCGAGATATCGTACCCGATGGATGGAGAAGCATGGATGACCCGACAGCTTCAAAGACAGAGGATCCAGATAATGGGATGGAAGGGATCACGACCCTATTCGATGATCTCCTTATAGGTGCCATTGACGAAGAAGCATCGGAGGAAACGGGTGCTAGCCCACAAGAAAGCAGCCTTATGGCGGGCAAGGAGGTGAAAATGGTCCAATCCAATGACATGTATGATGACGATGATGACCCCGATGATCCAAATGGTGACTCCATTAAAGTACAACAAAGTTGGGAGCACCATGAAAACCCAAAGTTCTCACCTCCGAGCAAACCGTCACCATTAATTTGAGTGATGACGAGGATCCTAAAGAAATAAAGATTGGGGCAAACCTTCCCAAAGATGAGGCCGAGCACCTGACTCAGTTGTTGAAAGAATATCAGGATATCTTTGCCTGGACGTATGCTGATATGCCAGGTTTAGATCCATCAATTGTGGAACACTGTTTGCCCACCAATCCAGACATGCGCCCTAAGAAGCAGAAGCTTCGGAGGACTAAACCGGAGCTCTCGAAGAAGATAGAAGAGGAAGTAATGAAACTCCTCAAAGTGGGATTTATCGAAGTCTCGCAATACCCGAATGGGTGGCCAACATAGTACCGGTCATGAAGAAAGACGGTCGAGTCCGAGTGTGTGTTGATTATCGGGATTTGAATAAGGCCAGCCCAAAGGACGACTTCCCATTGCCACATATCGATGTTCTCGTGGATAGTACCTTGCTGGATTTGAATTATTCTCTTTCATGGATGGTTTTTCGGCTACAACCGAGATAAGAATGAAAGATGAAGATAAAGAGAAGACAGCATTTATCACCCCGTGGGAACCTTTCATTATAAGGTCATGCCTTTCGGACTAAAAATGCAGGGGCAACTTACCAGCGAGCCATGGTTACTTTGTTCCATGACATGATGCATGAAGAAATCGAGGTATATGTCGACGATATGATTGCAAAAACCCGACTGGGAAAAGTCATGTTGAAACCCTTAAGAAGTTATTTGATCGGCTTCGTGAATTCAAACTCCGTTTAAATCCTGCCAAGTGCGTGTTTGGGGCAGCATCAGGAAAATTACTTGGGTTTATGGTGAGTAACAAAGGGATCGAAATTGACCCATCTAAAGCCAAGGCAATATGTGAGTTGCAACCTCCGTCGACGGTGAAGGAGGTCCGGAGTCTCCTAGGGAGACGAATTACATTGCACGATTCATTTCCCAACTCTCGAGACCGCTAAGCCATTCTTCAAACTCTTGAGGAAAAACGTACGAGTTGAGTGGAATGATGAATGTCAAGAGGCGTTCAACAAGCTGAAGCAATATTTGATGAATCCGCCAGTTCTTGTCCCACCAATATCGGGGCATCCTTTGATTTTGTACCTCACAATCCATAGTGAGTCACTCGGCGTGATGTTGGCTCAGAAAAGTCCCGTGGATCGAAGGAACGAGCCATTTATTACCTCGTAAAAAGTTCACTTTGTCTCGGAGCTAAAATATTCGATGCTGAAAAACTTGTGCTGCATTAGTATGGGTATTGCATAGACATGCGACAGTACACCTTGCATTACCAGATATTTCTCGTAACTGAGAACGATCCCATCAAATATTTATTTAATCAACCAGCTTTGGTGGGTAAGCTAGCCAAATGGCAGGTCTTGATTTCGGAATTCGACGTACAGTTCATGCCACAAAAATCAGTTAAAGGCCGAGTAATTGCTGATATATTGGCTGAGAATCCTAGAAACTTGAATGATGATGATTGTCCTTTGGATGATCGTATTTTGGCCATAAGTGAAGATGCATGGTCTATGTTCTTTGATGGAGCGTGAACTTGTCCGGTGCATCTGGGGGCGTATTAATATCCCTGCACGGACAACACTTCCCAGTAGCCGCGAAATTAATATTCCCATGCACTAACAATATAGCTGAATACGAAGCTTGTATTCTCGGACTTCAAGCCGCAATTGAAGTGGGAGTGGCCAAATTGAAAGTATATGGAGATTCCGCACCGATCATACTCATCGTAGGTGAATGGAAGACCGGGGATGCCAAATTACTGCCGTATCATAAGTACCTCGAAGAGTTGGTGAAGGAGTTCGATGAAATCTCATTTGACTACTTGGCTAGATCTCATAATCAGTTCGCCGATGCCTTGGCAACGTTGTCATCTATGTTGCAAGTTACTGATGGTTTGGAAATTGAACCTTTGAAAATTGAGGTTCTAGCCAAACCTTCTTATTGCATGGTCGTGAATGAAGAGCTTGATGAGAAGCCATGGTATTGCGACATCATGAACTATATTCAAAAGCAGGAATTTCCTGAAGGAAGCACTCCAGCCGATAGAAAGTACATAATGAAGATGGCCTCAAAGTTCTTCGTCAGTGGTAAGAACTTATACAAGAGATCTTATGATTCAGTTTTATTGAGATGCGTAGATGAAGCAAAAGCCACCCAAATCATGCAAGAAGTGCATGAAGGAGTTTGTGGCCCACACATGAATGGGCACATGTTAGCCAAGAAGATCATGAGACTAGGTTACTATTGGCTTGCACTGGAAAGTGACTGCATACAGCATGTCAGAAGTTGCCATCGTTGCCAAATTCATGGAGATAAAATAAATGTTCCTCCAACGGAGTTGCACCAGCTATCTGAGCCATGGCCTTTCTCAATGTGGGGGATTGATGTAATTGGCCCAATAAATCCTAAAGCTTCCAATGGTCACCGATTCATATTGGTGGCAATAGATTATTTTTCAAAATGGATTGAAGCCGCATCATATGTTAATGTCACAGCTCGAAACGTGGTGAAATTTATTAGGCGTGACATAATCGCCCGTTATGGTGTCCTGAAGCAATTGTCACCGACAATGGGACAAACCCGAATAACAAGTTCGTTGATGAGTTGTTCAGTGAGTTCAAAATCAGGCATTTGAATTCATCCCCTTACCGCCCACAAATGAATGGAGCTGTTGAGGCAGCTAATAAGAACATCAAGAAGATCCTGGCTAAGACAGCCGAGAATTATCGAGATTGGCATGACCGGTTACCTTTGCTCTAATGGCGTATCGGACATCGATCCGAACATCTACCGGGGCAACCCCTTTCTCCTTAGTTTATGGCATGGAGGCAGTCTTGCCTGTGGAAGTAGAAATCCCCTCTTTGAGAGTCTTATCCCAAGTGGAATTGTCCGAGGCAGAATGGACACAACAAAGGTTCGAGCAGTTGAACCTGATTGACGAGAAAAGGTTAAAAGCTCTTTGCCATGGTCAGGCGTATCAACAAAGAGTAGCCAAGTCTTTCAATCGGAAGGTACGGCCGAGACACTTCGAAGTGAATGATCTAGTTCTAAGAAAGGTGTTGCCGATTTTTCCTGATCCTGGAGGCAAATTTGCTCCAAATTATAACGGACCGTATATGGTGAAGAGGGTACTCCCGGAGGTGCCTTAATCCTTACGAAATGGATGGTCGTGAGTTTTCTAACTCGTTAACTCGATGCTGTGAAGAAGTATTACCCTTGAGAGAATTTGTTGTGAATTGAAGGTACTCATTTCTTCATTGAATTGTGTGGGAATGGATTGAATGAGATGAGAAGTAGGCTGCATTCCATACACATATCGAATTCATTTGATTCGGTATATCAGACGTGTTGACCTAGCGTCAGTTCAATTAAATAAAAAAGGAAATGCCCTGAGGACACCACCAGCGCCTTGGCCTGATGGCACGGGGAATGAAAAGGTCCGAGAGCGACCGGGGTTCGATCCTCGGAAATGGCAACAAGTTTGCCACACAAAAAAAAAAAAAAAAAACAAAACAAAACAAAACAAAACAAAACAAAACAATTTTTTTTACCAATCCTTTTCTTTCTTTTTGAGCTGTAAACTCTTTGTGTTCAAAGCCGATAAGTTCATGAAGTACTTGTGACCTTTCAAAGGTGAATTTTGTATGATAGTTTTACCTGTTTAATTACCAATTCCACTGAGGAGTGTCACCATCAATTAAGTTAATGAATGATGTGGAATGAATTGAACATGCTAAATGAGACATGTCAGGATGATGAAAGGCAAGCCTTATCCTATACACAGTCCCTTGCTCATATACGGTGAGATGAGTGTAGGAAATTCCATGTTTCTAAGGTAAAGAGTTTTTCGCGAAAGGTACGATGATCGAAATGATGAGAGGCGGTTCATTCTCTATCCCAAACACTACGTGATCATCCATTGTTTAAACCCTTTTGAGCCCACACACGTGAATAATTTTTAAAATTACCCCTGTCAAGAACCACCCCACATCGGGGCAAGCCGGAGGTAAGACGACATCATGAGGTGAGGAATTTGATAGGAATATTCTTGCTCTCACTTGCATCAATCTTCAGGTATTGCTATTACATTGAATTCATACGGTAATTTAAGTGCCTTAGGATGATGAAGAGCAGTTCTTTCTCTATCCAACACACTTTATCCATTGTGTAGCCCCTTGAGCCTGTAAATTCGTTTCATTTAAACCAAATTGGTGATCATCCCCCACACCGGGGCAAGGAAAAAGGCAAATGTTCAAGCAGCAAAATCTCGAGTGCTGACAAAAAATGAAAACTCCCCAAGAACCCAAATGTTAAAGCATTACGTGGTTATTAAAAAAAAAACACAAAACAAAAGGGGGCATGAAAAAGCAGTGTGCCTGGTAAAAGCAAGGCCAATGCGCATAGATAATGAAAAGAAAGAGTCAAGATAAATGATTATCAATTGTAAAAGGGTGTATTCCCAACGGAGTGGTACTCAAAGAACTCAAATGCCAAGTTTTTATAGTACCTATGAGGAAAATCCCAACGTGAAGAAGAAGATCGGTGACAATGCCAAGATGATCACCAATTCCCATCCCCCTAAACATATTTTGAGCCTAATGATCCATTCACTTCTCAACCCATGAACTTAACCTACGTTACGTCCCTTACAAAGTCTCTTCAGATTAGGGCACCGAAATTAACGTAGGAATTCACATGCTTAAAAGCATCACTCGAAGAAGTGCGAGCAGGACTATTTCTATCTCATTTCGCAGGTTCCTTGACTTGTAAACCCGAAGATGATTGCGAAGTATTGTTCTTTCATTAGCCTTGACTCGAAGAGTCCCTCTTTGTTGAGCCTTTGACCGAGCCTACATTACAGTCCTGATAAAGACCTCTCAGATTGACCAGGTCGTACCGCTTGCGAGAATACTCGAACCCTTATTGACATGATGAAAGTAGGAGGGAGTGATTCCTGTGATCCCACATTAATGGTCGGGACAAAATAGCCTTCTTAATGAGAGTGAGTGAAAGTCCTTTCTAACTGAAAGTCTCTCATTTGGTATTCTTGAAAATCCATGTCATGAGTGAAAATTGTCTTAAACGATAATTCTCCCGGTGGAAATTTGGTGATGCACATATGGTAAAACCATCATGCATAAATCTTGATGGAATGGATAAAAGCTTCAGTAGATTTTGGAGTGTGTTGAATTGCTTACTTCTTTCATGAATGCATGTATGTTTGCTCTAATCATGTCTGACAGGTAATGTTTTCTTGAAGACCCAAGAGCTCCTGGCATTTATGTTGCCTTTTAGAAGTCTCGAGGTGAGAAACCTCCATGAATATTCGAAATACATCCTCGATGTTCCAAAACTTCTTTCTACCAAGAGGTAAGTGACCTTCACGAATATCCCAGGTTTGTCCTAGGTATTCCCAAATTCTTGATATATGTCTCAAAACTCTTCGTCAAGCATTTCACTCTGAATGTGAATGCTTTTCGATCTTTTTCGTTATATCGTAGTCTGGATCTAGGTATTTCGAATCTTCTTAATCCAATATTCATCTCACCTAACATTGAGTGTCTATTGGTTAAGTTCACAAATTCTTGACATCTCAGTCTGGATCTGGATGTCTCGAAACTCTTCGTTAAGCATTTCACTCTGGATGTGAATGTTTTTCGATCTTTCTCGTCATACCTTAGTCTGGATCTAGGGTATTTCGAATCATCTTAATCCAATATCCATCTCACCTAACATTGAGTGTTTATTGGTTAAGTCCCAAAATTCTTGACATCTCAGTCTGGATCTGGATGTCTCGAAACCCTTCGTTAAGCATTTCATTCTGGATATGAATGCTTTCCGATCTTTTTCGTTATACCTTAGTCTGGATCTAGGTATTTCGAATTTTCTTAATCCAATATTCATCTCACCTAACATTGAGTGTCTATTGGTTAAGTCCCAAAATTCTTGACATCTCGGTCCGGATCCGGATGTCTCAAAACTCTTCGTTAAACATTTCACTTTGGATGTGAATGCTTTCGATCTTTTCGTTATACCTTAGTCCGGATCTAGGTATTTCGAACCCTCTTAATCCAATATTCATCTCACCTAACATTGAGTGTCTATTGGTTAAGTTTCCCAAAATTTTGACATCTCGCCCGGATCTAGATGTCTCAAAATCGTTCATTAAGCATTGGATATGAATGCTTTTTCGATCTTTTTCGTTATACCTTAGTCCGGATCTAGGTATTTGAACCCTCTTAATCCAATATTCATCTCACCTAACATTGAGTGTCTATCGGTTAAGTTCCCAAATTCTTGACATCTCGGTCGGATCCGGATGTCTCAAAACTTTTCCCCGTTTAGGCAACCGTAGAATGGTACGGGTCTGGACATGTAACACCAACTATCTCGAGTTACTCTACCCTCCTTGAAGGTAAGTTATTCCAAGTAAGTTCCTTTTATCACTGGCATTAGCATTTCCATGCATCATATAAATTGCATTTAAAACCAAAAAAAAAAACAAACAAAAAAACAAAAACAAAAAAAAAACAAACAAAAAAACAAAAAAAAACAAAAAATAGTCCCGCCAAAGTATCATCCATTGCATGTTCATGATCAAAATTTAGGTATCATGTTATCTTTGAATGCAACCTCTGCGAGCTCACCTTCAAAGAGGGGCAGCTGTTGACACCTAAATTTTGATTAATCATTTAATAATTAATTGCATGAAAATTTAGGGATTAATCTTTAACCCTAAGAAAAAAAAAATAGTAAAATTGCATTTCACGTTGTCGCATTTGCATCGGTACTAAAAGCGCAACAAGACGCAGCTGCCCGCATCGTTTACATGCACGAAAGGATGGTTTCTCGCCACTGGTCCGAGCACGCAAAAGAGCTAAAGTCAAAAAAAAAAAAAGGAGGAGAACGAAAAAAATTCCCTTGAGAGGATTGTGAGAGTTGTTAAAAAGAAAGCCCGTAGAGAGACACACGAGTGGAGAGAAAGGAAAAGATTAAAAAAAAAGAAGAGATGCTCGTCGAGAGAATCAAGGAAAAATGAAGTGAGGGGAGAACAAAAATTTCATTGGAGAGGTCTGTGAGGGGAGCGAAAAGAAAAATTTTCATTGTGAAAGGCTTCTCTTTCGTTAAAACAAGTGAAGGGAAGGGAGTGTATAAGGGAGTGTGTCGAGAAAAACCAAAAATAAAATATGAAGTCGGGGAGGAGATTAAAAAAAGCAAAAGACAAAGTGAGAGAGAGACGGGGAAAGAGAGAGAGGGGGAAAAAGAAAAAAGGGAAAAGCAAAAAGCAAAGACAAGACCCCTACTTGTTCATCTTCTCCAGGTTCTTCGCTGCTGGATTTCCTTCGGGCAAGCTCCGAACGCCGTCACCTGGCCGCAACCCCGAGCCTCACCGACGCTCAGCGCCTGTGACCTGCGTCTGCCCGCTGCCGCCCCTCCACCCATCGCTGATCGCCGTGCCGCCCACCACCCGTCACCGGCGACGTCGCAGCTCCATAGCGCTCCTCCCCGCCGCCACCGTACCAGCAGCTCGCCGCGGCCGCTCGAGCGCTCCGCCCACCGCTGCCCACCACACCAGCAGCACCTCCGACCTAGCACCTCTGCGTCCGCCGCAACCTGCCCTTCCGCCCGAGCGCCGACGAGCGGGTCGCCGTGTCACCAGCTACCGTCGTGTCCCACCTCGCCTGTAGCCCGCACCGACCCGAGACCACTTGACGCTGCTCCTGCTCCGCCCGCGGCCGCTGGTCGCCGTGCCGGCCTCTGCCCGCCACCAGCGACGCCTGCAACTCCACCACTCCGCCTCTCCCTGTTCCGCCCGAGCCCGGATCGACGCCGAGCCGCGCTATCCTCTGCTGCAGTGCCTCCGTCTCCCCCCCTGCTCGCCTGTCCCCGCACGCGACTCCTGCTCCTCCCTCGCCGCGTGTTCGCTGTCCCTTTGCCGGAGCTCCTCCGACGACCGTGTCCACCGCCCACTGTTGCCCGTCGCAACAGCAGCCACCCCGGCCGTGAGCTGAGTCCCTGTCTTGGTCCATAAAGCACCACTTGTTGAGGCAAATTTGGAAAAGTCCAAATTAGGTAAGTTTATTTTATTTTATTAGGTAGATCTGTTTTATTTTATGTTATTTTGTCTTTAATATTTCGTTTTTAAGGGTATGTTATTTTATGCTTTCGTTTCTTTATTTGAATTAAATCTTGATGTATGTTTGAAAATCCCCGACGTATCACCTAATTCGCAACCGCACGCTGATTTTTTATTTCATCTATAAGGCTTTAGATGAAATAATTAATCATGCGGGAATAAAATTGATATCTTGGTCTTTAAGGCTTAAGATCAATTTATTGATTTTATTAGCGAAACGACCATGGAGGATTTGGTACCCTTTTATTGTTTTGTTTATCTCAAAAAAAAAATTGCATTTGCATTTCATGTAGGTTAGAATTAGGTTTATTTCATGTTTTATGGTTTGCATATTAAGAATAGGCATTTTATTTCGAATATAAAAAAAATAATAAGAAAATCAAATCGGTCAATTTAGGTTGCTAGTTTTAACTTAGGTTTCACGTTTAATTACTTGGCAATTTTTAATTTCGAAATTAATCCAAAAAAAAAAAATGCAAGTTAGATTAGGGCTAGGGTTAGCATATTTAGCTATTTCGTTTAAAAAAATAATAACAAAAAATCCAAAAAAATGCATTTAGGATATTAGTTTTTAAGAATTGCACGTGTCAATTTAGAATAGGATTTTTGATTTTAAATTTTTTACAACAGAAAAATCCCAAGAAAAATTAATTAATTTAGGATACTAGTTTTTTGTAGGTTGCATAATAGGTTTTTCAAAAATGCATGTTTTAGAAGAAATAACATGTCCCTTTAATTTTCACTCTAGTATTTTTTTTAATTACAAATTTTCATAAAAAAATCATCATGCATTTTAGAATAGAATTGCATGTCTCATTTTAAGTTTAGATCAATTTGTATCTTTGGTTAGAAATGAATAGATTAAAATAACGTCTTAGTTTAAATTAGGATTTAGCATGACTTAATCCTAAGCTTAAATTGGATGGAATTTTAATTTAGCTAGGTAATTTTTGCATTTTTCTTAATTTCGCATATCATGAAAAATAGAAAAAAATTTGTCTTTAGATAAATTAGTTTCAAGTTTTAGGATAAATTGCATTTTTAGGAATAGAAATATCATGTGCACGTCATGTAGAATTAGGTTCATATAATCAAAAATTGCCCGTCATTATAATTATGTCATTTTAAGTTGCATATTTAATTATTGCATGTTCATTAAGAAAACACAAAAAAATATTTTACTCATGTCATGTAGTTTAGAACACATTGTCACGCCATTTCATGCTAGATTAGATGCATTACGTATTGCATGATTTTCATTAAAAATACCAAAAAAAAAATGCGTGTTAGAAAATCATATTTAGGACTGTTGATGTGAATTCTGATTTAACATTGCAGATGCTTTCGTTGCTATAAGGTAAGTCCTGCAATTTATTCATCGCTTTATTGGGTGTTAAATTAGTGGTTTGCGCACCCGCATGATCACCTCACATGTTAGGAAGATAAATAAAAATCAATTCAAGCTGCCTGCAAAATATTTTTTGAAATAAAAAGAAAAGGTACCGAAAGGGCGTTAGAGAAATCTAGCGTAATCAAGTCCCCGAACTCATTTAATCTCTGGTTCGTAGGAGTAAAGTAATTCTCCCATTACTTTACTTGGGTTTCTAATCGACCCACCCAAAATAGATTAGTGGCGACTCCATGATAAAAATCATTTGCATATTAAGAACTTGAACCTAAGTCGCGAATTGGTATGGGCTTGGGAGAGCCCGAGTTAAGTCTAGGCTTAACAATCCATTAACCTAAACCGTAGGTGGTGCACCTGAAATTTAGGTCGCGACAGCTTGGCGACTCAGGGGACTTGAGTTGAAACTCTTAGTGGACTTAGACCAATTTTCTTTTTTGAAAAAATATTTTTGTTTGGCAGCGAGGATCCTGTGTACGTCCCTAACATTTAAGGTGTTAAATGTTCTTGCAGAGTGGGAGGTATAAGGGGAAGTGTTTGCTGACATTTGTTTTGCAGGGAAGGTGTAGGAATGTATGGTTCACTTTCACTTATGAAGTGTTGCTTGATATAAATTGCCGTGCATGCCTTGCATCTAGCACTACACTATTGCACACACAACCCGCCGCCGGACCTGGGCCGCACTAGGACACTTAGGATGGTATTGAGTTGGATACGACTTCGACCGCGAGGCCGCGTAGTAGAGGTTGCCCAACTCAATCCCGAAAGTTTCTTTCTTGGTGTTAGGAATGTTTACCTCGCCCGCGAGACTGCGCCGCATTGGGGTATCATTCTTGACTCGAGCCGGAGTTAAGAGGATTTGATTTAGTACGCGAGGCTGCGACTAGTCATCCTACCCTTTTAACTCCACTTTGCTTAGCCTTCCTAGTTAGAAATCGAACCCCACTTTTCATGCGCTTGTCTATGTGATTGTTTTAATCGCCTGGTAAAGTAAGTTCTCTACCCTTTACTCTTGCAATTTACTTACCTTATTATGTCTTTGGTCGGTCCATGACATTAGGTTGGTCGAGTCTTGGTCTATAAACAATGGGAAGGTCCGACATTCGATTCATGCCCGCACCAAAGGTTGAACTCAAATCATGGTGGGATCTTCTTGGCAATGATGGTCAAAGCTATGTGGAAAGTAGACTTGGTCGCCTTGTTCCCCTCCTTGATATTGATGTCCAAAGTGGCGTCATGCAAGCACTTGCTCATTTCTGGTGCCCTCAAACATCAACATTCATATTTGGTAAGCACGAGTTGACTCCGACTCTGGAGGAATACAGCATTGCCATAGGAAAACCTTTGGAATTGGAATTAATAAACCCACCCCTTGGATTAGAACTGAATCAATTTTGTCTGACTTTCTTAGGATGGATAAGAATCAAATAAAAGAGTGTTAAAAGATAATTGTCATGCATGTCCTTTCTCCTTCCTAGATCAGAGTTTTGTTAATGCTGACACTCTTTTAAAAAGTAAGATTTTTCTTCTAGCCTTCTTCGGGTTTATTGTTTTTCCTCTTCGTAAAGGCGCCATTAATCCTTCTATCACATGGGTGGTCAAACAAGTATGTGCTGGAATTAGTTTTGTCAACACCATTTTAGCTGAAACCTTCTTGTTACTCACCCGATTTAAGGAAAATGAAGATAAAACTTTTCGTGCGCCAATTGAGCTTTTACAAATCTGGTTCTTTTCTCATATGAGTAGGATTGATATTCGCATGAAAATTATTAATCTTACGATTCCCATCATCCCATCGAGGTGTTCAAAAATCATCAAGATCGAACTCCAAATCTTTCTTTCTCAAAATGGGTCAAATTATTGAAAAATCCGAATACCAAGATTTTCCTATGGCATGCTAAATGGTTCCAAGTCTCCAAGGCACGTCTCTCTCATGGCGATGATGAGCCAATCCCGTTATTGGGGATCACTGGTGCCACTTCCTACTACCCACTCCGAGTGGCCCGTCAATATCGAGTTGTGCAGGATCTACCACCCCCTCTTAAGCCGGGTTTGTTCCAAGTCCGATTCACTGCCAAGGATGATGATCACAAAAAGCAGCTTCGCTATATCGAACAAGCTTGGCTCGCATGTCACGAACAAAAATTGAGCTTGCCTGAAGATGAGCTTGAGGGGAAGGAAAAGATTTACTATGCTACGGCTCGGTACATCCGTCAAGCACAAGATCCCGACCGGAGCTTCTCCCAAAAGTGCCAGATGTGACCGAAAAAGCCCACTCGACAAGCGAGAGCTTAATCGTCACAAAAGGAAGATTGAAGAACTTGAGAAGCAAGCCAAGAAGGACGCTAAGGAGAAGAGGCAATTACGTCGAGCGTTGGCTTCCCGATTGTTTATAGATCGGGCCAAATAAAGTGGCTTGAATCTATTTAGTCTTTTTGCTTTAAGCTTAATATTTAGGAAGTTGAGTCTTTTACTTGATTAGTTTTTGTTTAGGGCCTTTCTAGCTTTTACATTGTCAATGTCAAACAATTTCATAAATAAAAGCAGTTAGACTTTCGTCATGGACCGGCATGTTTTATACGAAATGCTTATGTGTATTCATTTCTTCAAATTAGGTGATAACGGATCCTCCACGTTCGCCTATCATTACACGATCAAGAGCAAAAATGGCCGACCAAACCGAAATGCGTGATCGTATGACCGCTATGGAAAACCAACTCCAGCAGTTGCTCACTTCTATACAACTTATGACAGATCAAATGCAATCCCTCCAAGTGAATCAGACTCTTGCACCTACTCTCCCCGAGATAGTAGTCCCAAAGCAGACAGACAAGGTCCAAATGGGTGATGACGACATGCCTGAGCTGGAGGATGACCCACTGTTCGTCACTGCCGGAAAAGCTAAGCCCGACACTGTCCCTAAGGCGGAGCAAGATGAACGCTTCGCCAAACTTGAAGAGAAACTGAAACAATTGCAAGAGTCGCGTAATTCACTCCCGTTCGACTTGTCGGTTTATGAGAAAGTCAAAATGCCAAAGAAGTTTAAGATGCCGGAGTTCGAGAAATACGACGGTACTTCTTGCCCAAAAGCTCATTTGCAGATGTACCACGTACGCATGGCCCAATACGTCAAGAACGAGCCTCTCATGATCCAATCATTTCATGCAAGCTTGACTGGGCCCGCACTCAACCGGTACATAATGAAAATGTAAACCTTCTCGACACCCGGAATGATGTGGCCGATGCTTTCCTAAAGCAAGTATAAGTTCAACATGGACATTGCACCTTCTCGAGAGGATCTTGAGCGGATGGAGAAGAAGAAAAGTGAGTCATTTAAGGAATATGCTGTAAGATGGCGAAACTTGGCAGCTCAAATCACTCCTGAGCCTACAAACAAGGAGTTGATGAAGTTGTTCGTCAAGACTCTCCCGTATGAGTTCCGTAACCGGATGGCTAGCACATACGTGGAGAACTTCAACCAACTTATCCCAGTGGGTGAACAGATCGAGATGGGGCTAAGGGATGGATGGTTCAATGAACCGACTCATCAAGGCAAAAGGTTCACCATGAAGAAAGATAAAGAGCCAGCCACTGAAGTCAATGTTGCATATGCACAACCAGCCCCAAGTAAGCCTCCAATGGTTCGCATCCCCGGAATCAGCAAGATGGAGGCCGAGTGCCTGCACAGCGGCAATTCACCAAAAGGCAGTTCTCTCCTCTTCCTGGCCCTCTATCTCAGGTCTTGCCGATACTCCGAAAGAAGGGATTGATCTCCCATGAACCAAAGCGACCCAATGCTGAAAAGTTCTCCAACTATGATCCCTCCAAAAAATGTGAGTATCATATGGGAGAGGTTGGCCATTCAACTGATGAATGTTTGACTTTGAAGCACAAGATCCAAAATTTGTTGGATATTAAGGCATTTTCCTTCCGTACCACCCAACCAAATGTCCGTAAGAATCCATTGCCGGAACATCGGGAAACGTGAATGCAATCTTTGAGTTCAATGCTGGCAAAAAGATGAACTTGAAGGTGTCTATCAAAGATATCTATAGGGGATTAGTCGAGTTGGTTACTATCCGTCGATGAGAATCCTCCTTTGCCTACCATGAAGGAAAGGGTTCAAGAAATGGTTAAAGCTGGCATGATCGTGTATGCTGACCAAGCTGGAATAGTGTCAACTATATCCGAAGTCGTCATTGATTGGGAGAAGGAATTTGCTAAGCTAAGTGCCGAAAAGAGTGAACCAGATCCATTGATCGAGGACATGCCTCCACTTGAGGATGCCTCTGACCATGAAGGACTGATAGTGGAAGTCCCTTCAACCGATGAAGAAATAATTATTGAGATGCCCCACTGTATGCAGTACAAGGATAATAAAGCAGTCCCATGGTCATACGAGCTAGATGTTGACGATTACCAGTGTCCGGTCGGACCTATGCTCAAGCTAATGCCCAACCCGCAAAGCCGATTCATCGACGAAGAGGCCAAAGAATTTCTGGCTATAATCAAAGCAAGTGAGTATAACGTGGTCGACCGGTTGCGGAAATTGCTCGCTCGATCTCTTTACTCGAACTTTTGCAAACATCTCCTACACATCAAAAGTCTCTAATGAAGGTTCTAAGCGAAGTTCATGTACCGTAAACGATCGAGGTAAACGGGTTGGAGGAATTTGTAGGGTCAATTCTTCTTAAGGATTTAATAGCCTTTTCGATGAAGAATTCCCTCTTGAGGGGAGGGGACATACTAAGGCATTATATATATCCGTCAAGTGTAAGGCTTCCCATGTGGCTCGAGTACTCATTGATAATGGGTCTGCCTTGAATATTCGTCCATTGGCGACTCTTCACCGCCTTAAAATAGATCCTTCAAAAATAAATGCTGCAAAGACCTCCGTCCGAGCTTTTGATGGTACGAGAAAGGAGGTTATAGGGGAGACCCACCTCGAACTGCAAATAGGACCGGTGATGTTCAACGTCCTTTTCCAGGTGATGGACATTCCTATAGCATTCAATTTCCTATTAGGCCGTCCCTGGATTCATACTGCAGGAGCTGTGCCATCAAGTTTCCACCAAAGCGTGAAATTTGTCGTCGAAGGAAAGTTAGTCATTGTTCATGGCGAGGAGGATCATCGGATCTATCATGAGACGGCAATCCCCTATATCGAGCCGGAGCTTAGGGAGGAGTCAAGCTACCAATCGTTCGAACTTGTCTCCACTATTCATGCATCTCGAGGGTCGACAAAGCACCCACCCCCGATGTGTCAAATGCAGCAGATTATGGTAGCAAGAGTGATGGTTGGAAATTGCTTTATTCCCGGCCGTGGACTTGGTAGAAGAGAGCGGGGTATTCGAAATCCTATTGAAGCCCCTCGAAGGTCTCGTTCAGCCGGATTAGGGTACCATGGAAAAGGTAGAGGACATGAACAAGAGAGGAAAACTCATTACTCCTCGATATCCGCGAGACATTCCCGGCCCCGCTAGAATGATGCATGATGAAGGAGGAGTGACCCCCACCCGAGATATCGTACCCGATGGATGGAGAAGCATGGATGACCCGACGGCTTCAAAGACAGAGGATCCGGATAATGGGATGGAAGGGATCACGACCCTATTCGATGATCTCCTTATAGGTGCCATTGACGAAGAAGCATCGGAGGAAACGGGTGCTAGCCCACAAGAAAGCAGCCTTATGGCAGGCAAGGAGGTGAAAATGGTCCAATCCAATGACATGTATGATGACGATGATGACCCTGATGATCCAAATGGTGACTCCATTAAAGTACAACAAAGTTGGGAGCACCATGAAAAACCCAAAGTTCTCACCTCCGAGCAAACCGTCACCATTAATTTGAGTGATGACGAGGATCCTAAAGAAATAAAGATTGGGGCAAACCTTCCCAAAGATGAGGCCGAGCACTGACTCGGTTGTTGAAAGAATATCGGGATATCTTTGCCGGACGTATGCCGATATGCCGGTTTAGATCCATCAATTGTGGAACACTTGTTTGCCCACCAATCCAGACATGCGCCCTAAGAAGCAGAAGCTTCGGAGGACTAAACCGGAGCTCTCGAAGAAGATAGAAGAGGAAGTAATGAAACTCCTCAAAGTGGGATTTATCGAAGTCTCGCAATACCCTGAATGGGTGGCCAACATAGTACCGGTCATGAAGAAAGACGGTCGAGTCCGAGTGTGTGTTGATTATCGGGATTTGAATAAGGCCAGCCCAAAGGACGACTTCCCATTGCCACATATCGATGTTCTCGTGGATAGTACTGCTGGATTTGAATTATTCTCTTTCATGGATGGTTTTTTCGGCTACAACCGATAAGAATGAAAGATGAAGATAAAGAGAAGACAGCATTTATCACCCCGTGGGGAACCTTTCATTATAAGGTCATGCCTTTCGGACTAAAAATGCAGGGGCAACTTACCGAGCCATGGTTACTTTGTTCCATGACATGATGCATGAAGAAATCGAGGTATATGTCGACGATATGATTGCAAAAACCCGACCTGGGAAAAGTCATGTTGAAACCCTTAAGAAGTTATTTGATCGGCTTCGTGAATTCAAACTCCGTTTAAATCCTGCCAAGTGCGTGTTTGGGGCAGCATCAGGAAAATTACTTGGGTTTATGGTGAGTAACAAAGGGATCGAAATTGACCCATCTAAAGCCAAGGCAATATGTGAGTTGCAACCTCCGTCGACAGTGAAGGAGGTCCGGAGTCTCCTAGGGAGACTGAATTACATTGCACGATTCATTTCCCAACTCTCGAGACCGCTAAGCCATTCTTCAAACTCTTGAGGAAAACGTACGAGTTGAGTGGAATGATGAATGTCAAGAGGCGTTCAACAAGCTGAAGCAATATTTGATGAATCCGCCAGTTCTTGTCCCACCAATATCGGGGCATCCTTTGATTTTGTACCTCACAATCCATAGTGAGTCACTCGGCGTGATGTTGGCTCAGAAAAGTCCCGTGGATCAGAAGGAACGAGCCATTTATTACCTCAGTAAAAAGTTCACTGTCTCGGAGCTAAAATATTCTGATGCTGAAAAAACTTGTGCTGCATTAGTATGGGTATTGCATAGACTGCGACAGTACACCTTGCATTACCAGATATTTCTCGTAACTGAGAACGATCCCATCAAATATTTATTTAATCAACCAGCTTTGGTGGGTAAGCTAGCCAAATGGCAGGTCTTGATTTCGGAATTCGACGTACGTTCATGCCACAAAAATCAGTTAAAGGCCGAGTAATTGCTGATATATTGGCCGAGAATCCTAGAAACTTGAATGATGATGATTGTCCTTTGGATGATCGTATTTTGGCCATAAGTGAAGATGCATGGTCTATGTTCTTTGATGGAGCCGTGAACTTGTCCGGTTCGTGCAGGGCAAGTATTAATATCCCTGCACGGACAACACTTCCCAAAGAGCCGCGAAATTAATATTCCCATGCACTAACAATATAGCTGAATACGAAGCTTGTATTCTCGGACTTCAGCCGCAATTGAAGTGGGAGTGGCCAAATTGAAAGTATATGGAGATTCCGCACCGATCATACCGCACCGTAGGTGAATGGAAGACCGTGGATGCCAAATTACTGCCGTATCATAAGTACCTCGAAGAGTTGGTGAAGGAGTTCGATGAAATCTCATTTGACTACTTGGCTAGATCTCATAATCGTTCGCCGATGCCTTGGCAACGTTGTCATCTATGTTGCAAGTTACTGATGGTTTGGAAATTGAACCTTTGAAAATTGAGGTTCTAGCCAAACCTTCTTATTGCATGGTCGTGAATGAAGAGCTTGATGAGAAGCCATGGTATTGCGACATCATGAACTATATTCAAAAGCAGGAATTTCTGAAGGAAGCACTCCACCCGATAGAAAGTACATAATGAAGATGGCCTCAAAGTTCTTCGTCGTGGTAAGAACTTATACAAGAGATCTTATGATTCAGTTTTATTGAGATGCGTAGATGAAGCAAAAGCCACCCAAATCATGCAAGAAGTGCATGAAGGAGTTTGTGGCCCACACATGAATGGGCACATGTTAGCCAAGAAGATCATGAGACTAGGTTACTATTGGCTTGCATTGGAAAGTGACTGCATACAGCATGTCGAAGTTGCCATCGTTGCCAAATTCATGGAGATAAAATAAATGTTCCTCCAACGGAGTTGCACCAGCTATCGAGCCATGGCCTTTCTCAATGTGGGGGATTGATGTAATTGGCCCAATAAATCCTAAAGCTTCCAATGGTCACCGATTCATATTGGTGGCAATAGATTATTTTTCAAAATGGATTGAAGCCGCATCATATGTTAATGTCACAGCTCGAAACGTGGTGAAATTTATTAGGCGTGACATAATCGCCCGTTATGGTGTCCCCTGAAGCAATTGTCACCGACAATGGGACAAACCGAATAACAAGTTCGTTGATGAGTTGTTCAAAGTGAGTTCAAAATCAGGCATTTGAATTCATCCCCTTACCGCCCACAAATGAATGGAGCTGTTGAGGCAGCTAATAAGAACATCAAGAAGATCCTGGCTAAGACAGCCGAGAATTATCGAGATTGGCATGACCGGTTACCCTTTGCTCTAATGGCGTATCGGACATCGATCCGAACATCTACTGGGGCAACCCCTTTCTCCTTAGTTTATGGCATGGAGGCAGTCTTGCCTGTGGAAGTAGAAATCCCCTCTTTGAGAGTCTTATCCCAAGTGGAATTGTCCGAGGCAGAATGGACACAACAAAGGTTCGACGGCAGTTGAACCCGATTGACGAGAAAAGGTTAAAAGCTCTTTGCCATGGTCGCGTATCAACAAAGAGTAGCCAAGTCTTTCAATCGGAAGGTACGGCCGAGACACTTCAAGTGAATGATCTAGTTCTAAGAAAGGTGTTGCCGATTTTTCCGATCCCGGAGGCAAATTTGCTCCAAATTATAACGGACCGTATATGGTGAAGAGGGTACTCCCCGGAGGTGCCTTAATCCTTACGAAATGGATGGTCGTGAGTTTTCTAATCCTCGTTAACTCGATGCTGTGAAGAAGTATTACCCTTGAGAGAATTTGTTGTGAATTGAAGGTACTCATTTCTTCATTGAATTGTGTGGGAATGGATTGAATGAGATGAGAAGTAGGCTCTGTTCCATACACATATCGAATTCATTTGATTCGGTATATCAGACGTGTTGACCTAGCGTCAGTTCAATTAAATAAAAAAGGAAATGCCCTGAGGACACCACCAGCGCCTTGGCCTGATGGCACGGGGAATGAAAAGGTCCGAGAGCGACCAGGGTTCGATCCCTGGAAATGGCAACAAGTTTGCCACACAAAAAAAAAAAAAAAAAAAAAAACAAAACAAAACAAAACAAAACAAAACAATTTTTTTACCAATCCTTTTCTTTCTTTTTGAGCTGTAAACTCTTTGTGTTCAAAGCCGATAAGTTCATGAAGTACTTGTGACCTTTCAAAGGTGAATTTTGTATGATAGTTTTACCTGTTTAATTACCAATTCCACTGAGGAGTGTCACCATCAATTAAGTTAATGAATGATGTGGAATGAATTGAACATGCTAAATGAGACATGTCAGATGATGAAAGGCAAGCCTTATCCTATACACAGTCCCTTGCTCATATACTGGTGAGATGAGTGTAGGAAATTCCATGTTTCTAAGGTAAAGAGTTTTCTCGCGAAAGGTACGATGATCGAAATGATGAGAGGCGGTTCATTCTCTATCCCAAACACTACGTGATCATCCATTGTTTAAACCCTTTTGAGCCCACACACGTGAATAATTTTTAAAATTACCCCTGTCAAGAACCACCCCACATCGGGGCAAGCTGGAGGTAAGACGACATCATGAGGTGAGGAATTTGATAGGAATATTCTTGCTCTCACTTGCATCAATCTTCAGGTATTGCTATTACATTGAATTCATACGGTAATTTAAGTGCCTTAGGATGATGAAGAGCAGTTCTTTCTCTATCCAACACACTTTATCCATTGTGTAGCCCCTTGAGCCTGTAAATTCGTTTCATTTAAACCAAATTGGTGATCATCCCCCACACCGGGGCAAGGAAAAAGGCAAATGTTCAAGCAGCAAAATCTCGAGTGCTGACAAAAATGAAAACTCCCAAGAACCCAAATGTTAAAGCATTACGTGGTTATTCAAAAAAAAAACACAAAACAAAAGGGGCATGAAAAAGGTGTGCCGGTAAAAGCAAGGCCAATGCGCATAGATAATGAAAAGAAAGAGTCAAGATAAATGATTATCAATTGTAAAAGGGTGTATTCCCAACGGAGTGGTACTCAAAGAACTCAAATGCCAAGTTTTTATAGTACCTATGAGGAAAATCCCAACGTGAAGAAGAAGACTGGTGACAATGCCAAGATGATCACCAATTCCCATCCCCCTAAACATATTTTGAGCCTAATGATCCATTCACTTCTCAACCCATGAACTTAACCTACGTTACGTCCCTTACAAAGTCTCTTCAGATTAGGGCACCGAAATTAACGTAGGAATTCACATGCTTAAAAGCATCACTCGAAGAAGTGCGAGCAGGACTATTTCTATCTCATTTCGCAGGTTCCTTGACTTGTAAACCCGAAGATGATTGCGAAGTATTGTTCTTTCATTAGCCTTGACTCGAAGAGTCCCTCTTTGTTGAGCCTTTGACCGAGCCTACATTACAGTCCCGATAAAGACCTCTCATTGACCAGGTCGTACCGCTTGCGAGAATACTCGAACCCTTATTGACATGATGAAAGTAGGAGGGAGTGATTCTGTGATCCCACATTAATGGTCGGGACAAAATAGCCTTCTTAATGAGAGTGAGTGAAAGTCCTTTCTAACTGAAAGTCTCTCATTTGGTATTCTTGAAAATCCATGTCATGAGTGAAAATTGTCTTAAACGATAATTCTCCCCAGTGGAAATTTGGTGATGCACATATGGTAAAACCATCATGCATAAATCTTGATGGAATGGATAAAAGCTTCAGTAGATTTTGGAGTGTGTTGAATTGCTTACTTCTTTCATGAATGCATGTATGTTTGCTCTAATCATGTCTGACAGGTAATGTTTTCTTGAAGACCCAAGAGCTCCTGGCATTTATGTTGCCTTTTAGAAGTCTCGAGGTGAGAAACCTCCATGAATATTCGAAATACATCCTCGATGTTCCAAAACTTCTTTCTACCAAGAGGTAAGTGACCTTCACGAATATCCCAGGTTTGTCCTAGGTATTCCCAAATTCTTGATATATGTCTCAAAACTCTTCGTCAAGCATTTCACTCGAATGTGAATGCTTTTCGATCTTTTTCGTTATATCGTAGTCTGGATCTAGGTATTTCGAATCTTCTTAATCCAATATTCATCTCACCTAACATTGAGTGTCTATTGGTTAAGTTCACAAATTCTTGACATCTCAGTCTGGATCTGGATGTCTCGAAACTCTTCGTTAAGCATTTCACTGATGTGAATGTTTTTCGATCTTTTCGTCATACCTTAGTCCGGATCTAGGGTATTTGAATCATCTTAATCCAATATCCATCTCACCTAACATTGAGTGTTTATTGGTTAAGTCCCAAAATTCTTGACATCTCACTGATCCGGGATGTCTCGAAACCCTTCGTTAAGCATTTCATTCGGGATATGAATGCTTTCCGATCTTTTCGTTATACCTTAGTCTCGGATCTAGGTATTTCGAATTTTCTTAATCCAATATTCATCTCACCTAACATTGAGTGTCTATTGGTTAAGTCCCAAAATTCTTGACATCTCGGCCTGGATCCGGATGTCTCAAAACTCTTCGTTAAACATTTCACTTTGGATGTGAATGCTTTCTCGATCTTTTCGTTATACCTTAGTCTGGATCTAGGTATTTCGAACCCTCTTAATCCAATATTCATCTCACCTAACATTGAGTGTCTATTGGTTAAGTTTCCCAAAATTTTGACATCTCAGTCTGGATCTAGATGTCTCAAAATCGTTCATTAAGCATTGGATATGAATGCTTTCTGATCTTTTTCGTTATACCTTAGTCTGGATCTAGGTATTTCGAACCCTCTTAATCCAATATTCATCTCACCTAACATTGAGTGTCTATCGGTTAAGTTCCCAAATTCTTGACATCTCAGTCTGGATCTGGATGTCTCAAAACTTTTCCCCGTTTAGGCAACCGTAGAATGGTACGGGTCCTGGACATGTAACACCAACTATCTCGAGTTACTCTACCCTCCTTGAAGGTAAGTTATTCCAAGTAAGTTCCTTTTATCACTTGGCATTAGCATTTCCATGCATCATATAAATTGCATTTAAAACCAAAAAAAAAACAAACAAAAAACAAAAAAAAAAAAAAAAAAAACAAAAAAAAAAAAAAAAAAAACAAAAAATAGTCCCGCCAAAGTATCATCCATTGCATGTTCATGATCAAAATTTAGGTATCATGTTATCTTTGAATGCAACCTCTGCGAGCTCACCTTCAAAGAGGGGCAGCTGTTGACACCTAAATTTTGATTAATCATTTAATAATTAATTGCATGAAAATTTAGGGATTAATCTTTAACCCCTAAGAAAAAAAATAGTAAAATTGCATTTCACGTTGTCGCATTTGCATCGGTACTAAAAGCGCAACAAGACGCAGCGGCCCGCAGTCGTTTACATGCACGAAAGGATGGTTTCTCGCCACTGGTCTGAGCACGCAAAAGAGCTAAAGTCAAAAAAAAAAAGGAGGAGAACGAAAAAAATTCCCTTGAGAGGATTGTGAGAGTTGTTAAAAAAGAAAGCCCGTAGAGAGACACACGAGTGGAGAGAAAGGAAAAGATTAAAAAAGAAGAGATGCTCGTCGAGAGAATCAAGGAAAAATGAAGTGAGGGGGAGAACAAAAATTTCATTGGAGAGGTCTGTGAGGGGAGCGAAAAAGAAAAATTTTCATTGTGAAAGGCTTCTCTTTCGTTAAAACAAGTGAAGGGAAGGGAGTGTATAAGGGAGTGTGTCAGAGAAAAACCAAAAAATAAAATATGAAGTCAGGGGGAGGAGATTAAAAAAGCAAAAGACAGTGAGAGAGAGACAGGAAAGAGAGAGAGGGGGAAAAAGAAAAAAAGGGAAAAGCAAAAAGCAAAGACAAGACCCCTACTGTTCATCTTCTCCGGGTTCTTCGCCGCTGGATTTCCTTCCGGCAAGCTCCGAACGCCGTCACCGCTGCAACCCCGAGCCTCACCGACGCTCAGCGCCTGTGACCTGCGTCCGCCCGCTGCCGCCCCTCCACCCATCGCTGATCGCCGTGCCGCCCACCACCCGTCACCAGCGACGTCTGCAGCTCCATAGCTGCTCCTCAGCCCGCTCGCCACCGTACCAGCAGCTCGCCAGCAGCCCGCTCGAGCGCTCCGCCCACCGCTGCCCACCACACCCAGAGCACCTCCGACCTAGCACCTCTGCGCCCCCGCCGCAACCTGCCCTTCCGCCCGAGCGCCGACGAGCAGTCGCCGTGTCACCGCCTACCGTCGTGTCCCACCTCGCCCGTAGCCCGCACCGACCCGAGACCACTTGACGCCGCTCCGCTCCGCCCGCGCCGCCTGGTCGCCGTGCCGGCCTCCGCCCGCCACCAGCCGACGCCCGCAACTCCACCACTCCGCTCTCCCCGTTCCGCCCGAGCCCGGATCGACGCCGAGCCGCGCTATCCTCGCCGCCGCAAAGTGCCTCCGTCTCCCCCCCGCTCGCCCGTCCCGCACGCGACTCCCGCTCCTCCCTCGCCGCGTGTTCGTCTGTCCCTTTGCCGGAGCTCCTCCGACGACCGTGTCCACCGCCCACTGTTGCCCGTCGCAAAGCAGCCACCCCGGCCGTGAGCCGAGTCCCCGTCTTGGTCCATAAAGCACCACTTGTTGAGGCAAATTTGGAAAAGTCCAAATTAGGTAAGTTTATTTTATTTTATTAGGTAGATCTGTTTTATTTTATGTTATTTTGTCTTTAATATTTCGTTTTTAAGGGTATGTTATTTTATGCTTTCGTTTCTTTATTTGAATTAAATCTTGATGTATGTTTGAAAATCCCCGACGTATCACCTAATTCGTAACCGCACGCTGATTTTTTATTTCATCTATAAGGCTTTAGATGAAATAATTAATCATGCGGGAATAAAATTGATATCTTGGTCTTTAAGGCTTAAGATCAATTTATTGATTTTATTAGCGAAACGACCATGGAGGATTTGGTACCCTTTTATTGTTTTGTTTATCTCAAAAAAAAATTGCATTTGCATTTCATGTAGGTTAGAATTAGGTTTATTTCATGTTTTATGGTTTGCATATTAAGAATAGGCATTTTATTTCGAATATAAAAAAAATAATAAGAAAATCAAATCGGTCAATTTAGGTTGCTAGTTTTAACTTAGGTTTCACGTTTAATTACTTGGCAATTTTTAATTTCGAAATTAATCCAAAAACAAAAAAAAATGCAAGTTAGATTAGGGCTAGGGTTAGCATATTTAGCTATTTCGTTTAAAAAAAATAATAACAAAAAATCCAAAAAAATGCATTTAGGATATTAGTTTTTTTAAGAATTGCACGTGTCAATTTAGAATAGGATTTTTGATTTTAAATTTTTTACAACAGAAAATCCCAAGAAAAATTAATTAATTTAGGATACTAGTTTTTTGTAGGTTGCATAATAGGTTTTTCAAAAATGCATGTTTTAGAAGAAATAACATGTCCCTTTAATTTTCACTCTAGTATTTTTTTAATTACAAATTTTCATAAAAAAAATCATCATGCATTTTAGAATAGAATTGCATGTCTCATTTTAAGTTTAGATCAATTTGTATCTTTGGTTAGAAATGAATAGATTAAAATAACGTCTTAGTTTAAATTAGGATTTAGCATGACTTAATCCTAAGCTTAAATTGGATGGAATTTTAATTTAGCTAGGTAATTTTTGCATTTTTCTTAATTTCGCATATCATGAAAAATAGAAAAAAATTTGTCTTTAGATAAATTAGTTTCAAGTTTTAGGATAAATTGCATTTTTAGGAATAGAAATATCATGTGCACGTCATGTAGAATTAGGTTCATATAATCAAAATTGCCCGTCATTATAATTATGTCATTTTAAGTTGCATATTTAATTATTGCATGTTCATTAAGAAAACACAAAAAAAATATTTTACTCATGTCATGTAGTTTAGAACACATTGTCACGCCATTTCATGCTAGATTAGATGCATTACGTATTGCATGATTTTCATTAAAAATACCAAAAAAAAAAAATGCGTGTTAGAAAATCATATTTAGGACTGTTGATGTGAATTCTGATTTAACATTGCGGACGCTTTCGTTGCTATAAGGTAAGTCCTGCAATTTATTCATCGCTTTATTGGGTGTTAAATTAGTGGTTTGCGCACCCGCATGATCACCTCACATGTTAGGAAGATAAATAAAAAATCAATTCAAGCTGCCTGCAAAATATTTTTGAAATAAAAAGAAAAGGTACCGAAAGGGCGTTAGAGAAATCTAGCGTAATCAAGTCCCCGAACTCATTTAATCTCTGGTTCGTAGGAGTAAAGTAATTCTCCCATTACTTTACTTGGGTTTCTAATCGACCCACCCAAAATAGATTAGTGGCGACTCCATGATAAAAATCATTTGCATATTAAGAACTTGAACCTAAGTCGCGAATTGGTATGGGCTTGGGAGAGCCCGAGTTAAGTCTAGGCTTAACAATCCATTAACCTAAACCGTAGGTGGTGCACCTGAAATTTAGGTCGCGACAGGCCCGTCCATAGAACGAAATATGCAAAACGAAACATAAGGAACAACAAACAATTCAAAATGGTCACCAAGGAGGAAGAAAGCATTGATCGAGTGCAAACAAACAATCAGAAGATTTAACCTATAATCTGCTAAGGTCAGAAAGGTATATAGAATAAGCCAAAATACAGCATCAGTAAACATCATCGCACCCGTACTCCTCCGTCAACTCGTCACCGCCGCTACGACTATACGGATATGAGCCTCGCAGCCGCGGAGAGTTACTCCGAGAAACAGAACGAAGAAAAGATCAGAAGCCGTTGCTGTTGATTCTCGGAAACCGAATCCCTGTCGAACTCCTCGTCGGGCCATTCCGTCTTTGATCGAGCGAGCGAGAACAATCCGCCGAACTAGAACAGAGAGAGGTACAGATCGGGAGCGGCTGTCATCACTGGTCGTCGTCGTCACCGCCGCTTCAATCGATCGAAATCCCCCAAAAACCCTAGACGTCGAGCCACCGATCGGAGAGCCCAATCCGATCGAGAGCCAGATCTCTCCGAGCCCTCTATCAGCACCGTTGTCGTTGTCGTCGTCGCCGTCGCCACCGACGATTGTTCCGATCGAGTCGAATCGCACGCGAAGCAGGGGAAGGAGCGATGGCGATTGAGTGATTTTCCTCTCCTCGATTTCCCTGTCTTCCTCGTGAGCTCTCCGCCGAGCAAGAGATGAAGACCGTCCGTTTTCTTTCCCCCCAAGAGAGAGAGCGCGAGAGAGCGAAAGAAAACCGTCCAGAGAGAGAGCCTCCTCTCCAGAGAGAGAATCCCCAAAATGATCGTGAATCCCCCAAGAGAACGAGAGAGTCTGTTCGGCCCTTTTTCCCGAGAGAGAGGGAAAAGACCCCTGAGTGAGAGAGCCCCACCCTTTTATATTCTTCTTCTTTTTTTCTTTCTTTGTTTTCTTTTTGTTTCTAATTTTTCTTTTGATTTTCATTTCGTTTCATTTTTTCTTTTTGTTCTGTTTTGTTTTCTCTCTTTTTTTTTTTTTGTTTTCTTTTCTTTGTTTTCTTTTTTTTGGCTCTTTATTATTTTTTGTTTTGTTTTTTTAATTTTTTGCAAACAATGAATGATTAAAATGTCGATGAAAATTTCGGGTGTCAACAATGCTTAAAAATTTATTCCGTGGTAAAACTTATATTACATGATTGCACATACTATGAATCTAAGAGTATAAGCTGATATTTGAGGATTGTTTGAAAAATCACGCCTCATTTGTACAAATATATGAACAACAACAACAACAACAACAATAATAAGCAAATGTAAAAGCCATAATTACATAACTTTTACAGAAGAAAAAGTATCTTTATTATATACACAAATCTTCATATTTTATATGCTTCATAAATAAAAAAGACCATGCATAATTAGTAATGAATCTTATGATAAAAGGCATAGTTGTAAATAACTTTAAATGAGCGAAATTTTAATATTTATATTTGAAAATTTCAGGTTAACAAGTACGTTAAAAAAATTGAGGCCCATTACAAATTAATCATCGAAGATAATTTCTATCACTTTATAGTTGTCAAAGATAATTCCCATTACTTTATTATTGGTGAGCACAAACATTGACCTAAGGATTACAATATGTAGATTTTGATAAGTATTGAAGAAATACTCCCAACAAAGTATACTTTATTAAGCAATATGCTAAAAATAGATAAATATTGAAAACTGGAAAAATTCAATAGAAAATCAATCAAAGAATTACCTATGATAATAACAAATTTGTAAAGCAAATATATGTTCCTAGGTTCTGCTCACCAAGAAAGATGACATAGATAAATATTTGATTGGCATCTACTCAATCTAGCTAGATTTGTTCAAGATAACCAACAATTCATATTTTTATTTTACTTTTAGGTATTGTCCCTATAAGGCTATTTCCATGGACTTTGTAAAGCGATCAAGATAAGATCAATCAGCGTATCTAATAACGTTCGTCAACAAACTAAAAATATTTTTAATAATCTGTGGGCATCTTGGTGATATTCTTATAGTTTCAATTGTCTTTTGTTTAACTACTATTACTATCAAAAGCATATTTTTACAGCATCAGCAAGTTCAAAGTATAGTCTGTGTCACAATTTAAGATATATCTAATAATTTTATTGTAATGTCTAATCAACATCTCATGCTCCTTTTAATTTAATATCAATTTTCTCACGAAGATTTCAAAATACAAGGCTGCCGATATTTCACTATTGTGACATAAATGTTTATCTAACATATAAGATATCATAAAGTAAGTAAAACAAATATTGACAAAAAATCATGATACAATCAAATTAAAATTTACAAAATAGGAAAAAATAATTAACTTGAAGTATCGATAGATACAACATACATCAACAACCAACCGTTGGTCACAAAATTTTCATAAAAAAGATAGAAACATGTGAATTTTTTTATCTTAAAATAAATCAAGGGAATTTTATTTGTGCACTTTGGGGGGGGGAAATAGCGAAATTCTTTGAAAATACAATTTGAATATTGAGTTTTTGGGAAAATATCCAACAATTTTATTTTATTTTTTGTGATACAGTGTCAATACTTTGCGATGGATAATGAGATATCCGTCACCTCTTGCCAAAAGAAAAAGATAAACATCAAATGATTAGCAAAAATACAAGGGAGACTTTTCATTAAAAAGGAAACTTAAATATATGAAATTGGAAGATAATCTTGTAAAAATTCACATCCAACTCTCTATGAGTAGATATAAGCAAATGGAGAAGAGAAAGAAACCATTTTGCTGTCAAGAAGATTTTACATGAATGGCTTGCTCGCCTTTTACACACCAAGTTGATGGCACAAACTTGAACATTCCAACAAATGGAGGAAATCTATGAAGAGAGGGAAATTTATGTTCTTAGTATCCATTCATTTCGTGAAAAATATCATATTTCTGAAAAATGTTCATGTTTTCCAAGAAACCATTTAAAAAGAAAATATTGAAGTTTGGCTGAAACCCAAAAATAGAGTGTAAAATATTTTCCATTGTTTGTTATTTGATTTTATTTTTTGGAAAAAAAATTACAAAAAAAATTAAATTTGAATTTTTTAAATTGATCAAAAATATTTAATTTTAATTTTTATATATTTAAAAAAAAAGAATTTTTAAATTTTTTATTTTTTAGAAATCAAATTATTATTATTTTTAATTTTTCTTTTTCTCTTTTTTTCTTCCTCCTTCCTCCTCCTTCCTCCATTGTCACATGCCTCGACAATGGCCGGCTACCCGGCAATTGACCAAGATGTGGATTGCCAAATCCGGCAAGCTCGAGCTCGAGACTCGGCCAATCTAGGCAAGTCACGAGCTTGGTGACCTCGGTGGAGGTCAAGCGAGCCTAGCTCGGGTGAGCCGCAAGCTCACCAACTTGATCTAGGCAAGCTCGAACTTACCGAGGCCGACAAGCTCGAATTGCCAAATTTGGTGACCTCGAGCCTCACCCTCGCCGAACCGGCCTTGCGCAAGGCTGGAGTTGACTTGTGGCCGATCGCTAACCGCTGCTATGGCCAACGATCGGCCTAGGAAGAAGAAAAAGGAAAGGGACGAAAAAGAAAAAGAATCTAAAAACTCAATTTAAAAAATAAAAAAATAAAAGAAAATATAACAATAAAAGGAAAATGTGTGTTGATGAAAGAATGTAAGGTGGAAAAAGTTTTTCCCAATTTTGAAGGCATTTTTTCCAATAGCAGAAAACATTTTCCTTAAATAGTTAATTTTCCGTGAGAGGAACGCCGCAAAATTCAAAAATATATTCTCGAAGTTATTTTTCGTGAAACGAACGAAACCTTACTTTATGCTTTTTTGGGGTTAAGAATACTAGAAGTGTCAAAACTTTCGTACGACGTTCACTTGAGTGCCAAATTTTTTTTTTCACTCACTTAAATGCCACAAATTTGAAAAATAGATCACTTGAGTGCGAATTCCAATTTGCCACGTTGGATTTTCTGACGTGGTTTCGCCAATGTGATGTGGACATTTTATATATATATATATATATATATATATATATATATATATATATATATATATATTTGCTTTTTCTCTTTTCGGGTTGGTGAGGGTCACTAACGACCCTCGCCAACTGCAAAACCCTCGAGCAAATTAGACAAGGGCCGCCTTGTCCTTTGTCACAAAGTCCCAGGGCGAGGTCGCCAAGGCTTCACCGTCGTTGGCAAGGTCTCAAGGGCCTTTGCCTCGCTCGCGCAACAATAGTCAACACCACCTCACCCAAGGCCAACAAGGTCGTGATGCCCTCACCTAGGGCCTTCATGGCTAGATCTGGGCGAGGGCTATTTCACCCTTGCTGCGAAGGCCCTAACTGAGGGCATTGCGACCTCACTGGCTATGGGTGACGCCACCCAAAGCTAGCGAGGGCATTGCAACCTTGTTGGCTATGGGCAAGCCACAAAGGCCTTCACCCACTTTGGGATGCATCACCCACAACCTTTGCAAGTGAGGCCCTAATAGCCTCGCCCACAGCCTTTGCGGCCGAGGGCAAGGGTTTCGCGGCCAACAAGGGTTGCCGATGATCCCCACCTGCCCTAAAGAAAAAAAGCCAAAAAAAAAAAACAAAAAATTCAAAAAAATTCCACTTTGGATAATTTGTCGGAATTGACACTCAAGTAATCAATTTTGCTCCAATGTGACACTCAAGTTAGTGAAAAAAAAAGAAGTTTTGGCACTCAAATAAACGTCATACAAAAGTTTTGACTCTCCTAGTGTTCTTACCCGCCTTTCTTATTACATCAATTTATAACATTTTACATGCTTGAAACATTGTAGGAAATTAAATTATGATTCAATTGACTTTAATCGGAGGATAAACTCACATGATGGTGGATCCACTTTAAGTGAAACTCCAGAGTAAAACTCCACTTAAAGTCTAGCGGAGAATTTAATTCATATGAATTTTGTTAAAAAAAATTGCATCTTATTTTTATTGCGAAAATTCACATCACCAATGACATAATATACTAATTATAATTTTAAGCCCTGCAATGCACGGGCATCTTGCGAGTGTAATTAAACAAAATTTAGTAGCTAAATGAACTCAGTTACAAACTTGTGTCTATTTTGGTTAATACTTTTTTCTGCAATTATGCAAAATTTTGGTCTTAGGGTCCTTATAGGTTATTTGGCAAATAATTTTTCTTTTTCTTTTTATATCCAAGGAGACTGAACTATATCGAAATCAAATTCTACTATCGTCAATCCTAACTAAATATCATGGCTACTCCATGCATTGGGCCAAGGTAGTTTAACTAGCTATAGTTAAGCTGTGGGGTAGAACAGTTTCGGCCCCAGCCCTTACGTAGAGCGTAATTTGTCACCCAGCCCAAGTTAGTTTATTTAACGTTATTATGATGCCATGATTTGGATCCTATGATTTTCTTCGAGGCGACAAAGTTTCTTATCTTGAAATATTAAATCTTTTGCGGCGGTTACAAGTTTCTAGATTGAAGCTTAATCCTAAAAAATAGAGTTTCTGGTTACATATGATAGAGCTTATTGTGATGGTTTGCTACATTTAAGTGGCATTTTGAGAGGAGCATTGCCTTTTAAATAACTCGAAATTCCTTTGATATCTGACAAAGCTATGTGACAAAGATTGCAAACCACTTGTTGAAAGGATAGATGGAAGGTGTCAAGCATTTGACTTTTGCTGGCAGACTACAACTCATTAAATCGGTTACATGTAGCTTTATTATTTATGGGAGCCAAATTTATGTGCTGCCAAAGAAAATATTGAAACTAGCGGAAAGTAAACGCATCACTATTCTTTGGAGAGGCAAGCCTGACGATTCTAAGGGAGCAAGAGTTGCTTGGAGAGATGCGTGCCTTCTTAAATGTAAAGGGGATTGAGACAATTACTTGTGTGGAATTGCCTCCGGAGATTGGTTATGAGAGCTAGCTTCATTTAGAATGCTTGTGTGGAGCTTTATTTACTAAGGGACCAAAGAATTTGGTCTGTTGAAGTATGCTACTCACATTCAAATTGATTCGCATTTGGTGGAAGCTTTTGAATGTGAGCAGCATGCTTAAGCCTCATGTCAAATAGAACACTGGAAAGTGCAAAAAAAATTTAAGAACTCTACTAAAGCTTTGCTTATGGGGCTATCTACTTTATTTACACCGAAAAGGAACTTTGTGCTTCATGATGGTCTTTCCCCTTCTGCTAATTGAGTGATTAATTTTATGATGTTTATTGTTATAACTCAAATGAAGCATTTTATCTTCAAGCATAAGCTCATATTGTCCATTGAATACTAGAGATTGTGCAGCCATTGGGGGCAATCCGGCGCTGCTGCTGTCTAATATGCAAGGGGATGGTTGTTGGGCTTGAGTTGATTGTGCTAGATATAGTATAGCCTTCAGCCCACGGACAAATTCTTTTAAATGATCCTTTTGCGATAGCCGTGACGTCTGCGAATGGAAAGATATCGTTTTTCTAAATCAACACGTTATCTCATTTTTTTCTGGTCACCTTTTGAAAAAAGGTAAATTAAGGAAAAGAGGACCCAAGGAAAAGACAGCACCTCAAATCGAAGGAGACTTATATGGTCCACCACTTGTAGTGGATTTCAAGCTGTAATGCTTTCATAAACGTCAACAAAATAGGAAGGGCTTGTCATGCGTTTGCACTTTGTGTTGTTTGATTTAATCTTTGTCTCGGACACATTTTTGCATATTTTTTTGACGTGCAACATAAGAAATTTGCACAACATGTAAATATTGATATTTAATTTACATGTAATTTCTTCATAATAATGTTTATATTTGAATAACGTTATATGTTTTAAGATGAAAGCAAAAAAATCGTTTTTGGTCTATACATCAACGTCAACTTGCCTTGGTATTAAATTGTATATAATCTTTTACATATCTTGTGGATTGTTAGGATTTACGACTACAATTAAAATGGGACGAAAGTGACATAAACGAATAACAATAAGTCAAGCATGTAAATGGTATGCATGCATCTTGACAAAAAGAACAGCAAATTAGTAAGACATCTGCATCAGATGTGGTTATGGCGATGTTTAAGGAGCGTGACTCATGCGTAAAAGATTTACCCATACAAAAGTTAGGCGAGTTGACGTTGATATATCATTGATGGTACAGATGCATCTTGACAAAAGAACCTCAAAGTGTTTCTTCCTTTCTTTTTCTTTTTTTTTGTTTAATTTCAAGCGTAGAGTGAACCGGCTAAATGATATAAAAAATTTGCTTTAGATAGACATCTGCATCTAATGTAGGCCCCAGCTGTGACATCGTATAAGGAGAATCATTGATATGTAAAGCAAGAAGATTTGCTTCATATAAAAATCTCGCTTCATTGACCAAGAAGATTTGGAAGACATTAGCATCTTAAGATTAAAAAGTTTTTGCTTTATTGACCAAGAAAATTTGAAAGACAACCGCGTCTAATGTGGGCCTTGAATGCGACTCTATATAAGAAGAATGATTCGTCTAATGCCATTTCCTGATGCTTGGGAATAGAAATAGGAGGTCCAAGTTGCTATGGCAGACTTATTTGGTTTAATCTTAATGTTCCTAAGTTTGGATTAATATTCTGAACAAGCTGATTAGTATTGATAGACAGCCAATGCTGTCATACAAGCTACACTAGTTATTTCGGTGATGCATAATTTTAAATCTAGGTGTACCCATTTTGTTTGACTTCTCTTTCTAAAAAACGAGATAGTTTCAAGACATGGCCTTTCTTTGTTATGCTAACAGAGCTATAGAATGCGGGGACATTGAATTTCGATGGGCTTTGCAATGCCTCAAAAGAGAAACCTTTTCAAAAACTCTCTTGGAACTTTTTCAAAAATTATAATTTTGATGACGGTCCTTCCCCTTTAATTAATCGAGTGATTAGTTTTATACGGTTCTTCATCTCTACTAATCGAGTGATTAGTTTTATTGTAGTCGCTGTTAAAACTCAATTGTAACATTTTATAATTAAGCATGAGCTGATATTATCCACCGAGTACGAGAGATTCTACATTTCCTGTGCTGCTGCTGGAAGCCAGCCAACAAGATGGTTGGCTAGCTTGAGTGAATGTGCCAGGTGGAGTGTGGCCTTGTAAGTGGACAGTGACTCCAATTTATCTACCGACTAGATTGAAAAGCTGTGGTTTCGCTTCACCAACGCATCATCTCACACTTTTTTTGGTCGGATTTTGGAAAAAGGAAAGGAAAGACAAAAAGGAAAGGGGGGGGAAAGACGACACATCAAATCGAAGGACAATGATATGATCCCCATGCGGTGGATTTTAAGCTCTCCGCTTTCACATACATCAATAAAACCTTATCTGTTTAATTTAATTAATTTTAATGTGAAATCATTTTTATAATTTTTAGGCCTGAAACATGTAAAATTTTCACAAACGTTATTTATATGTATTTTTTAATATTTAAAATTTTAACAGAAAAGTTAACAATTTTTTTGCATTTTAAAAAACACAAACAAATGAGTGTTAAGAAAATTCGGCTATCCTGTGTTATTTGTGAAGCCAAAACTCTAAATACATACAAACATACACACATACATCATCCATATCTCTCAATGATAGGAAAGTCTAGTAGAGTGCAGTTTAATGATTGAGTCGCATTATCACAAAACTATATTCTTTCTCGCCTCTCTTAACTAATGAGAGATATTACGTTAAAATAAAATAGAATAAAACTCAATCTAGGGAAAAAGCCATTACAAACTCTATATTATGCTTGTCAAGACACATTTATCATCATTTTTTTTGTGACATCAAAAATCTTAAGCTTATACTTGGTGACTCATTGATCCTCATCTAGGTTCTAAATCTACCCACATAGATAATGGAAGGCAAACGATGTTGTCAACCTAGCTTGAGTGAAATAAGAAATGATGTTATTTTGGTTAGAAAATCATCTAACGCAATCATAGTGGGTATCACATTGATATAAAGTTAGGATTTTGATATCACAGAAGAAAATTTAGAGCAATGCATCATAATAGGTATAATTTATAATTTTTTATATCACATACAAGTTCTAAATAAATGTATCATAATGAATATAATTTAGATTTTTTAGTGGTTTTGTCATCTTTCTTGTTTACATGCACATGGAGCACCGATGAAGTGGAATGTTTTGCTATTAGTATCTATCATTTTAAGAGTTAACAACATGAAAATTCTTAAATTCGTACATATAAAATAAATTTACTTCAAATTACTTTTTTGATAGCAAAAAAATTCAAACTACCTTTGATAAATTTATTCTCTATTAGTTTCTATTAAATTTTTAAGTCAAATTACTAAGTTAGATGACATATAACAATTGACGAATGTATCAATTTATGGATTTACACTTTGTTTGTTACAAGTGAACTAATGTGTGGATTTTATAGTATTAATCAAATTTATCACAAATATACTAGTTTAAAATTTTTAAAATAAGAAAAATTAAAGTAAATTTATCATGGGTATCCTAATTTAGAATTTATCACGAGTATCCTAATTTATTGTAAGCGTATTAATTTAAAATTTTCATAATATTAATTATCATTTAAGTACTTTTTATTTTCTAATATTGTCACGCACTTATTTCATCTTTAAGTTTTATGCAACAGATGAAGTGGTTGGCGATTAATGAGGACAATTAATAAATCGACATTTGATATTTAATTTATAGAGTTTCAAAAGTGTGATCTCACGAAGAAGAGGGGGAAGACATAGGTGGCACACAAAAAAGAAAAAAACAAAACAAAACAATAGAATACAGTGATAGTTAATAGTTAACCATGGTGAGGTAGGGTGCACATGGAAACACTGCTTTCTTTTTTTTTTGTTCCTGAGAACGTAAAAAAAAAGTGTTTTGTTCCGAGAATGGTTCTAAACAAAAGAACGTGTTTGGTAAGTGTAAAAAAAAAAAACTATTCTTGGAATAAAAAAGAATGTAAACATGTTTGGTAATCTAGTCAATTTCTGTTCCAGAATGTAAAAACGAATGAAACACGTTTGGTAGACGACAAAAAAATTTCTATTTTTTATTTTATTTTTTTAAATTTTTTTTAATAAAGTTTAAAATTGATATTGAATTCTCATTCTTATGAAATGCTCATTAATTTTATTTTGTTCATGGTTAGTAAAGACAAACATTTTTAGCATGATCATATGGCATATTTCGTAGAAAATGTTGTAATTAAAGTTTGTATCAAATTTTTCAAGTACTTTTTTTTTTTTTATTTTTAGTTTTAAAGCATATAAACTTGATATTGATTTCTTTTACAAAAAAAAAAAAAAACTTGATATTGATTTCTCATTCTCATTAAATGCTTATAAATTTAATTTTTTAAAAATGGGGTGTGAAATGAAAAATATTTTCAACATGCTCATATGTGCGCCCTTAAACGAAAATTTCATACATCTCAACATGAACTAGTTACCTTTTTTTATTTTTCTAGGCAACACAGCCAATCAAATAATTGTTCTTTTTTGCTTTTACTCAAGTAAAAATATTCGCTGCCAACTAGTTTTCTGAAATTTCATTTGTTTAGTTGGCTAAAAATGATTATGGTCAAAGATACATGTATACTCAAAGTTAAAAAAATAAATTTTCTAACTTGAAAATGGACATTTTCTTGAAAAATTATTTCGAAAAAAATTATTTTCTTTAATCATGAAATTGTTCTTGAAACATACGCCGCCTTGAGTAGCTTCGCGAGATGCGCAATGTGGCTGTTGCGACAGCAATTAGCAACAATATGGAATTATTCACAGTGCTCCACGGAATGCCATAGTGCAGGGCCCATCAAACCTCATGGTATTGGCGCAATACAAGGCTTTATACATGCCTCAAATCATTAAGAATCCTTAACGCATTAGAGCAAAGATTGGAAAAAGCTACCAAGTCAATCTTTAATCGCCTACTCTTTTGGCCTCCTTTTGCTCATCCAAACCTGCATCCAATTGCAGCTGTCGTTCCTCGAGATCTGTTGAATGCTCCGTCGAAATCACTATAGTACTTGACAGAAAAGACTCTTGTGTGCACTTTTGAGCTGATCGACGGGTAACGAGCATCACCAAAGAGCCCTTTTATGGACTCCGACTGGAAGGTCCTCCACAGAGTAATGGTTGTACGCTAAATGCCAGGATAGTGCGTATGCCCAGGGATCATAAAAAGTCCATTGGAAGGTCCAAGTCGTTCTGATTTTCCCTTGATTTAGGACGGGATCTCCTGCGCCGGAATTCTCTTCTCGTGCGGTGATCATTAGCTAATCTATCTTCTTCAAGATCATAATATTCTTCCACTTCATTGAAGGATTTCCCAACGTTCTGGGCACCCCACCAACCCTGGCACATGAGATGAAAGTTGCTAAGTAGGGGGAATGTGCATAAGATTGAAACAAAGGGGAAATGGACCAAAAAGCAAGTTGAAAGGTTGATGTCAGGGATGCTCTAGAGACCATGAAGATTGGTTTTTGTCACTCTGACGTACCTTTGTTAGCCTCTGTAAGCGTGCTGCTGTAGCTTCATGCACGAACACTTTATCTGATGCAACTTCTAGCACATCCTCAACAAACAAAGCATAAGTACTCACCTGAAACAACAGCAAGCATATACAAACATGAATGTTGAAGTTGACACATATTCCATAAAAATACACATCAAGACCCCACACGCACGCATGCACGCGCAGGGGCCCAAGCACACGTAGAACACTCAGTTTGCAAGATCAAAAGGAATGCTTCACATACCAAACTTGATGGAATGATTGAGATACCGAATGAATCAAGCTCGAGGGACTCGAGAGCCCCTGAATTAACATTAAATGTGTAACCTCTGACCTAGCAAATACCAAAAGGAAGTTACTTAAGAAAGATAACACTTATGATGACATGCTGTAGCTCCTGCAAACATAGCTATAAAAAAGATATAAATAGTGCAAATTATCATTATACCTTACCAATACTTCTTCTGCCAGGAGTCACAACTTCATACCCTACCTAACAGAAATAGAAAGCTCTTAATAGCAAACTTATGCATAAGCTCCTGAAACAAGCAAGCAACTGATGCAGAAAAATAACAGTTTTCAGGTACAGAATTCATGTTCCCTTAATATTGCACGCTTGTCAATAGCCAACCAAAACTCCACCATCCTTTTTATATGTGCATATGATGAGTTGATCGACTATGTTTTGTGCACGTTTCTCCGGAACATGTCAATTTTACAAGGAGAATTTAACCCAACACGTCGTCAAACCTCATTCAGACCTTCCTTAGACAAGTTCCACAACAAGTTGAACACTACTTATGCAGATAAATAATTTGAAAATCAAGAGAAAAAGAAACTCTAGTGTACAGAAACATACCAATGTCTCTAGCCCCACCATTTTCAACTCATTCTCCATTACCCTCTCATTCTCAACAAGCACAACATCACCTACCTGCCACAAAACTTTGGGCGATATTAACCATCAAAAAACTACTCAAGTGAGAACTTGAGGGCCATAATATATCGAACGCTCAGACTCACTGACCAATATATCAAGTATGTTCATAGTCAAATTTACTCCAAATAACTACCAAGCAACGACTCTGGATAACTGCTAAGCAAAGTGGTGGAACCTTAAATTTGTGAATGATATACATCACAACAAACAACAACGAACATCTCACTATTTCACAGAGTAAATGCATCCACCATAATGATTTGCAGACAAAAGGGAAATGCAAGGTTACTCAGTAAAGAAAAAGTGAAAAACAAAAAAGCACCTAGCAGACATCTTCAAGAAGAAATCTCTCTGAATCACCAGAAAGCAAATTCGGCCTCACTTCTACAATCACAACGTTCCACTAGTCCAAACAAAAATCTCATATTAAAGATGACAATCTCCAATTCCCATAAGCAATGCAATGTGTCCTTATAGCATATGAGAATAATCAAGACTGCAAATGGACCTTAATCACTGGTTTTCCAATGGATACTGCATTATTAAGTGATTCACAAGGCAAACTTGACTTGAAGGCTGATTAAGTAGTACAATCAAGTGCGAAAGCAAATGCGTTCACTTATGTACATCTCTATCTTCCTCCAACTATCGAATAAATTTAGATAACTACAAATAAGATACCAAATGCAAAAAAAAAAAAAAAAATGCACAGACCAACATGACATTTACTATCTTTACCAAAAAAAAAACATGACATTTACTATTATCTGTCTTGTTAGCTTTTTTGTTGAAGTGGTTCGCTCTGATTGACTCAAATTGAATACCAGTAAACTCCAGTAGTTGGTTTATAAAGACCACACTTTTAAGCCTCCTTACAATTCACAGTCACATGCTAAAGCACAAACCACCTAGATTTTCCAATGGATAATCTTCTGCAGGCACGAGAGATTTTGCTTCCTACAACAGATAATAGAAAAACTACAAGAACCAAGATGAATACTAGTAAACCCCAGGAGTTGGTATATAAAGACAACACTTTTAAGCCTTCATTAACATTCATAGTCACCGACTGTAGCACAACCCGTCTAGATTTTTCATTGGATAATCTTCTGCAGGCACAGAGATTTTGCTTCCCACAATAGACAACAGAAAACTAGAAGAACCAAGACGAATACTAGTAAACTCCAGGAGTTGTTATAAGGACAACACTTTTAAGCCTTCGTTACAGTTCAAAGTCACCTGCTACAGCACAACCCACCTAAATTTTTCAATGGACAATCTTCTGCAGGCACGCGAGGTTTTGCTACACGAACCAAGATGAAGAATTCCATCACTTACCGAGAGGGTATCCACCCAGAGCTGAGAGACGAACCCCAAGCCAAGAGCAGATTCGATGCTGATCACTTGCTTCACCACCATGCTCGATCGCCTCATCACCTGTCGCCCACCCCTCGCTCTCAATTTACTCTCCGATTCCTCTTTGCTCCTCAACGCGATGCCGGCATCGCCGCCGTCGCCGCTTAGGAGCACCTCCTCCTCTTCCACACCGGACCGCGCCGGCTTTTCGGCGCCCAAGTTTCCGCCTTCCGCCGCATCACTCCCGCCGCTCCCACTTCCTCCCTCGATCCCGCGCCGCCGCCTCGGTCTGTCTCCGAGCTGCGCCGCCGCATCACTAGAGCTGCTGCTCGAGCGAAAGGGGGAGCTCGAGCAACTGCAGATCGAGCTGCAGCTCGAGCTCGCTCTCGAGCGAGCTGTCCCAGATCTGTCGCGCCGAAGGGGAGCAACGCTGACCGAAGAAGGAGCGCCGAAGGGGGAGCAACGCTGACCGGAGGAGGAGCGCCGAAGGGGGAGCAACGCTTACCGGAGAAGGAGGAGCACCGGAAACGTACCTGGAGGCGCCGGAGTGAGGAGTCGCCGGAGAGTCAGCCGAGTGGGAGCCGCCGGAGAGATGGGAGAGACGCCGGAAAAGGGAGAACGAAGCTTCAGCCGACGAGAGCCACGAGCACGCACGAAGGAGAAGAGCTTCAACCGGTGTTCTTCCTTTGTTCCGATTTTGTTTTTTTGTTCTTTTCGTTTTTGTTCTTTTGTGCCTTCCAAGAAGTGTTTCTTTTCAAAAGAAACAACTTTTTTATGTTTGGACGTGCATGGAAACACTCCAAAAAAGTGTTTCCGGCACACTTCTGTACGGAAAGTGTTAAAAAAAAAGGAACAGAAACGCGTTTGGTTGCGTTTCTGTTCTTTTTTGTTATTTTGTTTCTGGAACGAAATAAGAACAGAAAAAAACAAAAATTTATTGTTTTGTCTTAAACAAAATGAAGAAACATTTCCATGAGCTTCTTCTCTCTCTTCTTCTTCTCTTCTTCTTTCTTTTTTTTTCTTCTTTTCTCTTTCGCCTGTCGCCGGCCTCGGCCATGGCGGCGATCGGCCATCGAGGCTCGGCCTCGCCGGATCCCAAGGCCGAGGCCAAGCCTCGCCTTGGTTGGCGAGCTCGAGCTCGCCCAGATCCGGCGAGGCCGAGCCTCGCCTTGGCCGGGCAAGCTCGGCCGCCCGCGCCGACGACGCCGAGCCTCGAGGGCGCGAGCCTCGCCGTGGCCGGGCGAGGTCCACCTGGCCCACTGAGTCACGGAGGCCGGGGACCTACCAAAAAAAGAAAAATAGAAAAGAAAGGAAAAAATGAAAAATAAAATAAAAATGTTTAAAAATTAAAAGAAACAAAAAAGAATAAAATTTACCAAACGTGTTTCGTACATTTTTTATTCCCGCACCAAACGTTACCAAACGCGTTCTTTTGTTAAAAATTGCTTAGGAATAAACACTTTTTTTGTTTTTTCTGCGAACAAAAAGAATGTAAACATTACCATTCGCACCCTTTCTTTTTTTCTGTTCTTATTTTGTTCTAATAAAAAACAAAAAGAACAAAAACGCAACCAAACGCGTTTCTGTTTTTTGTTTCTGGGAACAAAATCCGTACAGAAATGTACCGGAAACACTTTTTGGAGTGTTACCATGCACGCCCTTAAGTTCCTTTATGGCCATGTCTTCTGTCAACTTGATGGTGGTACGAATTCAGAGATGTAGACACAACTCTATTGTACTCGTCCAATCTAACTTCCCCACGTACCGACACTTACCCATCCTTAAGCTATGTAGTACTGACACGCGACACAACATGAATGTTCGACATGATACGACACGTCATTTTTAAAAAAAAAAGAATTTTGACATCGTCATGACACGTTAAATATTAAACTAATATTTTTATTTTTAATTAATTTAATTCAAATTCATAAATAATTAATTAATTTTACATTAATAATATTAATAAATTAATTCATTTGAAATTCGAAAGATATATTCATAATTAATGCAAAGTATGTTTTTAATTTTAATGAAAGTTATTGATAAAACTAATAATTAATAAAAATTATAATCAATTTATTTAAATAAATTCATGATTTTTAGAATGATCAAAAATTTATCATTATTCAAAATTCAATACTTTTACTTTTCGAAACTATTTATCAATTTCATTTATTTAATTTTTCTATAAAAGAAAATTTCCAAATCCACTCTTTCTTTCCTTTGCCCATTTCCCTCTACCCCAAACTTATTTTACATTTTTCCTCCCAAAACCACTGACAGACAGGCTGTCAGCCTCACTTCCCTCCCCAAAACTCAAAAGACATGCCATGGTCCCCCTCTTTTTATTATTTTTTATTCCATTATCACAGACCCTAGCAACCCTCTTTTTCCTTCTCCTTCTACTGCTCGCACAAAAACACCGGACCAAGACAAACACGCAGACAGCAGACCTCGCTCCCCTCTTTCGCACCTCGTATCGTTTCTCAGCTTCCGACGATGGAGCGGACGCGACGCTAAGGAGGAGGAGATGCCATCGCCGCCGCCGCCACCGCTCGGCGCCCCCTTGGGCTCCGATCCCTTCCTCTTCTCTTCCTCTCTCTGGCCGTCTCTCGTCATCGCTCGCGGCCCCTGCTCCCTCGCCTCCACTTGGAGTCTTCTGGACATGCGTCGACATGCATGTCAACAAAAGTTGACCGCATGTCGGAAATCTGACACGCGTTGACCGCGTGTCTGACCGTATCGGACACAACACATAAGCACGGGCAACGTGTCCGTGCTTCATAGCCCTTAAGTGCGGTCATGGCCCCACCTGAAAAGATGCTTTTTACTTTGGTTTTTGTTTTGCTCCACGTCTCCGAGCGTGTAGTCTTCTACCCACTTTATGGTTGCCTTTGGAAAAAAAAAAGGAAAGAGAGAAAATAAGAAAAATAGAGGACAGGCGAAACTGAGAACACATCAAATCGTAGGACAATGATGCCACCTCTAATGAATTCTCTAGCTTCGCGTTATTGCAATTCGAAACGAGTCCTATCCAAAAATTATTCTTTTTCATTTTTAATAGAACAACGCGTTAAATAGCTACATAAAATTTTTATTTTCAAAATAAAAAATAAAAATACACTTGATACAATTCAAAAAAATATTTCTAATTTTTTTATTTAATTTAAAAAATTTCAATGGAAATTTAATAATTCATGTTTGCATAAAATTGGATTTTTATAAAGATTTAACTAATCAAGATATTCTAAAATGGCTTAGAGAATCCAACATAATAATTAGTCAAACATGGATAGTTAGAATTGATAGAAAAGAGTCCAAGTAATTTATAACTCCCAACGCGATGAGGTTGACAGTAAACCTCTAGGAATAACAATAAACAAGTGCACAGACCTTTTGAACTTTTTAACCGCAAGAAAAAGAACAAATATGGCTTGGTTGTGTGGGCAATGACAAAATAACTCATAATAGACAAATCTTCAAGCAAATGACATCAAAAATTCATGTAGCACAAGCTTGTTCGACTGCTATGAACACAATACAAATTGTAATGCGAAAGACTCATTTAAAGCCATTTAATTTTCTAAGAACAAAATTATGGATGATTTTAGAAGATGTCTCCAATAGCATCTTAAGGGAGAAGACTGTCTTCTCTCAGCCAAGTTGTCAAGCTATTGCAACTTAGCAGTGTTTCTAAAAGACAACGGCAATAAAAAATTAATATGATAAAGTCCCAAGAGCTTGTTCAACTGTAAATTCAATTTTCATCAAAAAGATTTTTACATTTTTTTTATGCCAAACTAATTCTAAACTATAATTAATTCTAAAATCTAGTAGAACTACTCAAAATTTAATTTCTAAATTTATTCCTAAATTGAAAATGGCAACTCTAACTGGGTTAGGAGACCTAGCCTCGATGTGGGTCTCACCAAGATCATGTATCAATAGTGTAAAGACGAATATTAGATTATGGTGAGCTTATTTCTCTAAAATGACATTATACATCTTTTTGTTATTGGGAATAGGAAGGTAAATATTTTTACTATTTGTTTCTATTCTAAATTTATCTTAGCTACTAATTTATTCCGAAAGTAAAAATCTAATTGATGTACATAAATAAATTTCAATTTTTTTTTTCTGTTTTAGAAAGTAAAAGAATAGGAAGATAGAAAAATAAAAGTTTTATCAAATACCTCCTTAATTTCTGTAGTTACAAAAGAGCATGGTCTCCCTTTCTAAACAAACGTGGAGGTGGGGGGAAGAAGACAAACGTGGCACAAGTAAAAAAAAGAAAAAAATCAAAAGAGCAAAGTGATGGTTTCTAATGAACCATGGTAGAGTTAAGTCATTCTTTTGGGCCAAGTCTTTTGTCAACGTTACGCTGTAGATCGCAGTACGGCTTCATTGATGTGGACCCTAGTTTAGGCCTTAGTGATAGCCATGGGACCCAACTCATCATGCTAGTCCTATCTGTCTTTGAACACGTTTCCAATCCAGCTTTGCCAGTACCAGCAGGATCTCTCGACCCCAAAGTGTGATCGCAGCCCCATGTGAAAGATGCTCTTTCTCATTGTTTTTTTATTTTGCTTTGCTTTGCCAAACATGTTCTCAAAAAAATCTAAATTGATATATATATATAATAAATTTATTATAAATTAATTTAATGTATACAAATTTATGTTTCATTAATCTTTATTATCAAATTAAATACGCGACGGTTGACAGACATATTAGTGTGGAGTTTTATCATATAAATTTATACTTTTTTTGTGAATAAATTCATTATTTGAAATTTTGTATTTAGTATAAATTTGTTATAAATATATGTTTTTTGTGATATTTATTCTTATCTTTATCCTTTTTATGGTTGCACTTGGAAAAGACAAGGAAAAAAAGTAAAAAAGAAAAAAAAATACACATCAAATAGGACAATGATACTAGCCGTAATGAATTTCGAGCTTTGCGTTCTCACAAACCTCAACAAAATATCTAAGGGCTGTGTTGACATATATTATAATATATATATTTAATCTAATATTATATTGAATGAAATTTTACACGTATTTGGCTTAAACATTTGAAATTTTCACAACACTTTTTAATGCTTAATTTGTACATAATTTTTAAAAATCCTTTAGTCTTTGAATAGCAATATAAAATTTAGTTACCACCCATCGTAGCGTGGATGGTAGAGGGGCCGTTGACTCCATCGCGGAGGTCCCGGTTCAAAGCCCCGCAAGCAGTGGCTAAAGGCAACGTGGTGACTGCCCGCCACTGGGCGTAAGTGTGGTGGCTGGGCTGCGTTAGGCTCGGTGTTCTTCCCGCCTACTGTCTTTCGGGGTTTCAGGTAAAAAAAAAAAAAAAAATATATATATATATATATAATTTAGTTTTTTGCATTTTCAAAAGCATAAATAAACGTTCTAATAAAACTCAGCAAACTCTAATGATTATGATTACCTTCTTCTGTGCTATTGTATCGTGCGTCATTTGGGAAATTATCTATATATATAGAATAAAGTAAGATAGAATGGGCCTAATGGTTGAGCTATATCATTTCAAAACTCAATTCCTTCCCACTAGACTATATATATATAAGAAAGTAAGATAGAATGGAGCCTAATGGTTGAGATATATCATTTAAAAACTCGATTCCTTCCCACTTTTCTTAACATTAATTAGGCATATTGCTTTAAAATAAAGTAGAAAACACTTAATCACTGCACTGAATCTAAGATGATGTTTTTTAAACTATACATCAACATCGACTTACTTTGTTTATTAAATTGGATGTAATATTTCGTATATATATATGTATGTGTGTGCGCACGCGCGCACGTGTAGGTTTTGTCATTGGTATTTCTCATTTAAATATTTTTAACTAACTATTATTATTGTACACTTATACTATCTTTAAGAGTGTTTTTTTGTACAATAAATGGTCGGCCATTAAGGAGTGATAATTAAAAGTTTAATATTTGGCATTTAATATCGAGTGTTCCAAAAGCCCCAGGCCTCTCTTTCTGAAAAATGCAGCGGAGGAAGAAGATAGACGTGGTGCGCAACCTAAAAATAAATAAATAAATAAAACAAAAAAGAGGTCTTGATTGTATATCTTGAAGTGGTCAGTTTCCACCTAGAAGCCAGCCTAGATAATTCTCGGGCAGAATGGCTTTCATTCAAAATCAATATTGAATACTTTTTTTCTTTAGGTTGTTCGTTTCATAAAAAACAACTTTTAGAAAAATATTTTTAAAAAAAAATTTTCGGTATTCAGATGAAAGATAAATAATCAAAGAAAATATTTTTCAATTAATAAAAAATCTCATTATAAGATTGTGAAAATAATTTTTCTTTTTGAAAAAGAGGAAAACATCTTCCCGTTGTACGCGCAATCTTCTTACCTTACTTATTTACTCCAAAAGCTGCCAGTCTGTCCTCTTTCTCACGAAACCTAGGATTTTCTGATATCATCTCCTCCTCCATTGACGCCGACGATCAGCAGTGGCGGAGCATCTCCTCATCCGGCGGTGCTGGATCTCCGTCCTCACGAAGCCCTGGGTTTCTGATCTCGTCCTCCTCCTCCTCCTTTGACGCCGACGATCAGCAGCGGCGACGTGCCCTGCTTCCTCTTCACTGCGGGTCAGTTCATACTCTTCCACACGTAGTTGTCTTCAAGCGACGCATGCACAGATTGAAGCGTGCTCATAGGTCTCTCTCCTCTTGTTTGCATGTATAGAGGGATTTTGTGGCTTCAGAATTTGTGTGCAGAGGAGCCTATTTTCAGGGGTTTTGAACTTCACTTCTTTTCTAAATCTCGCACTCGAATTTGGCCTCTCTCTCCCCCTCTCTCTCTCAGTCTCTCTAGTCTCCCGACTTTCTGCAGTGGTGCTCTCAATCTCTCTCTCTCTCCTGTCTTGCGGACGCCGTCTGATCTGTTCTTTGTCTCAGTCTCGCCAACGCTGTCTTATCTCAGGGGTTGTGGGCTTGCTTTTGTTGATCGACTGTCAGTCAGCCCATTATTAGCCAGGTTTGTGCTTTCTTATAGCAACTAATTAGAGAGAAGCTCCCTGCTTTTCTGAAGATGAATATAGCCTGAGCATTGTACAAGCGATGATCTTTATTACAATTGATTCAGCTTACTCTATCACTTATTATGGCATGGCTCAAATTGACCGTAACATTTCGAAATAAAAAAAAAATCCTTTTAAATCCCTCATAATCACTCATCTTCGGCCAAAACAAAGAATGCTTGGGAAAACTATCAGTGTCTTTTATTTGGATTTAGATATATGACTTTTATGGTGTAAACATGGCCCTCAAGATTTACATATTTAGGCTATTAGCCTTCTCCAAAATGGGCACATAAAAACACATAACATGTCCCCGGCTTCCAATTCTAAATAGAATTCAAAAAGAAGATTAGCCAACTTCAAGAGCTGTTTCACCATTGCACAAATTAAAATTAAAAGTTAAAAAAATCCTCATCAGCTTGCTTTTATGAGCCCACCGCACATTGATACTTCAATACCAACATATAATTTCTTTGTCGCACACAAAATGTTTCAAACTATTTCATTCACACGATATTTCATGATGTTCTCTCTCTTAATTTGGGCGAATGCAGAGATTCATGAACATAAATTCTTTTACCATGTTAAATGAGATACTGAAGTTGCTCAGGCACCTATAGTAACATTCTGTCTTTTCAAGATCCAAATCTTGTTAACTTTAATACTCTGATGTCACCACTAAACAACGAAACCATAAAGATGGGCATCATTAGAAAAAAGCAGAGATTCATGAACATAAAGTTTTTGTTACGTGAAGTTAAATGCTGAAGTTGCCTAGACAGCTATAATACTTTTCTATCTTCTCAAGAGCCAGATCCAACTGATTTTAATACTCGACGTTATTACTCAGTTGGGGCATGCATGTGAACATACATCGATTTCTAAGGAAAGCATGTTATAGTGCATGGTTTTCTAAGGAAAGCATGTGATGAAACTATAAAAATGGGCACCATCAGAAAATGATGGGAGTACTAAAATTTATGAAAAAGAAATGACATCCATAAAATGCCTAAATATATGATTTCACGTTGCATAAATGGACAAGTTTTGGTATTGCCTAGTATAGGAAGAGATCTTTGACGAAATTTATTTAGAGAATAGGAAAAAATAAGGAACGAATGAAAATATATAGAAGTATTTATTCAGAGAAAGCAATTAAATTAGAGATATACAAGGAGAGTGAACTTTCTTAACCGAACTGCAATGTTTTAAAATAATATTAATAATGTCACATAACAACATGAAGAGGAGTTTCGAATTGAAAGGTACAGTTTTTATATCAAGGCGATAACAAATTGATTATGCTACCCACGCATAGAGAACTTTCTATTTACATGGAAAGAATCTCTATCCTAATGTATATCGCGTGTGTATGTCAATATACCCTAATTTATAACAGTTCGCACCTCACGTAAGTTTTGATATAAACTTTGTCATACATCAATTCCATCCCAAGAATTTAGAGAACGATTGGCCATCCTTTGAAAAGAAATTAAAGAACGAAGCCTCGAACTAAAAATAGTAATTTCAAACAAAAATGTTGATGAAGCAAAACCTTTCACTGAATGATAATTATAACAAAATCTAGTAAATCATCAGTTGACCGAAATATAGAAATTCTTTAACCCTCTCCGAATCGCTGTAACGTGATTAATGCAATTTTTGAAAATTTGGGAGAGTCTCTATCCATTGAAAACCGAGTTGTGGGGTGGTTTATGAAACTGTTGCGAGATAATCCTTCAAAAAAATAGATGAAAAAGCCGAGCTTCTTTTGAAAATATTGATTCTTGGGGAAAGTCAATTTCGTCTGGAATTTTGCACCAATAGCTACACCTAGATTTAATTCTTAATAACAGCTTACAATTAGGCATGATTTGGACAAACTAATCGCAGACCTCGGTGGGTCCCATATGCATTATTGATTTTCTTTTCTTGCGTGGATCCTATCTTCAATAACACGAGTTGGTCAAAGAAGTCGAAAATTAGATTTGCCGACATTTTGATTTGCCAGTCTTACGTAAGCGTCAACCTAAACTTCTTATGCAGGTTTTGAGAAGCCTATAGCCCTGGAACGACCGTACTGGTATCTTCTGATCCATAGAGAGACAAGGAAAAAGGAACACCGAGAACAAAAATGGCAGAAGCTGTCATTGTTAGCATTGTGGGGGAGATCGTTGCTAGTCTAGCTCCTCAAGCAATAGAAAATATTGGAAAGTTATGGGGCAACAAGCAAGAACTCGAGGCACTTAGGGACACAGTCTCCACGCTTCAAGCTGTACTGGATGATGCAGAGGAGCAATACTACCGGAGTCGCGAAATCAAAGATTGGGTTGATAGACTGAAAGGCGCTTTTTATGACGCACTAGACGTGCTTGAGGAATACAATGTAGAAGCTACGCGACAAGAACTGAGAGGCCACAATAAAATATTCAAGGAGGTAAGGAAATTTTTCTCTGGTTCAAACCAGGTTGCTTTTATATTGAAGATGAGTCACAAAGTAAGAGCAGTGAAGAAAAGAATAGAAGTCATTGAGGCTAATAGGAAATTCGGCTTGAATATGCTCCCCGAGAGAGAGTGGAGGAAGAGAGAAGAGACACATTCCTTTGCATGTGAGGGGGATATTATAGGGAGAGATGATGATAAGGAGACTGTTAAGAAATTTTTATTGGATTTAGACGTGAAAGGGAATGTTTCCATCCTTCCAATAGTTGGTATTGGTGGGCTTGGAAAAACAACTCTTGCTCAACATGTATATAATGATAAGATGGTCAGTGAACATTTTGAATTGAAAATGTGGGTATGTGTCTCTAATGACTTTGACATGAAAAAAATAGTGAAAAATATCTTAGCTGGTGTGATGAAGGAGGAATTGAATTATGTGATGGAACAATTACAAAATGAACTGAGGAGAGTAATTGATGGAAGGAGATATCTTTTAGTTTTAGATGATTATTGGGATGCAAAACTAGAAACATGGCTCAAATTGAAATCATTATTGGTGGGAGGTGCTAGAGGAAGCAAGATCCTTATAACTACACGTCTTCATTCGGTTGCGGATATCACCTACACTACTTTGCCTTATCTTCTTGGGGGATTATCTAAAATAAAGTCCGTCGATTTGTTAATGCAAATGGCTTTTCCAAAAGGAGAGGAGACACAAGATCCTGACTTGCGACCTATTGGCGAAGAGATAGCTAGAAGGTGCTCGGTGTTCCATTGGTTGTTCGAATGTTGGAAGCTTACTATTTTCTAAGAAAACAAAAGCTGAATGGTTACATTTCAAAGATTATAAGCTCCCGTAAGTATGTCGAAGTGAAGAAGAAATAATATCGGTTCTTAGGCTAAGTTATGACAATCTTCCTTCACATTTAAAACGATGTTTCGCTTTTTGTTCATTGTTTCCCAAAGATGATAAGATAAATAAGAGACTTTGGTCGATCTTTGGGTGGCGAAGGATTCATCAAGCCATCAAATACAAGTGAGCCTTTAGAAGACATTGCCCATGAATATTTCATGAATCTACTTCGGAGTAACTTTTTTCAAGATTTTAAAAAAGATCCGATCACGAAAATAGAGACTTGCAAGATGCATGATTTGATGCATGATCTAGCTTGCTTGGTTGCGGTGGAATGAGTGTCGTGTGGTAGGGAATGACACAAAATTCATAGATGAAAGAACTCGTCATATATCCATGGGTGACCTTCCCCTTCCATTCCCATGCTTGGAAGCAAGTCACTTGAGAACATTAATTTTTTTGGGGGGAAGTAGGGAAGTAGATTTACGCCAAATCATGCGTTTCAAAAGGTTGCACGTCTTGGTTCTACATCACACATATTTGAAGAATCGGCGGTCCATCTGTGAGTTGAAGTATCTCACGTATCTTGATCTCTCTAACAATTGGATGCTCCGAAGGCTTCCTAACTCCATTTTGGAATTGCAGAATTTGCTAATGCTTAATCTTGATAATTGTCGTAACCTCGAAGAATTACCAAGGGGTATAAGGAAATTAGTTAGCCTTCGAAATCTAGGCATAAAATACTGTGAGAAACTTAGTTATGTTCCCTGTGGACTAGGGCAATTGAGTTCTCTACATAGGCTGAACTGCTTCATTTTGCCCAAAGACAAAGCTTGTGCTAAGAATTATGGCAAACTTGGGGAGCTATATGGCCTTAATAACATTCGGGGAAGCCTTTGCATTGAAAATTTGGGACACGTAACAGATGCAGTAGAAGAATACAAAGCTGCAAACTTGACAGGGAAGCAGTCTCTGGAATCTTTGGAACTTAAATGGGGTGGTTTCAATACTGATGACGCAGTAATTTGGACTGGAACTAGAAATGAAGCTCTATTGGATGCACTGCAGCCACCCTCAAATCTGCAGGAGTTGACAATCACTGGATATGAAGGTGAGAGCTTTCCAAGGTGGATGATGGATAGCCTCGTGTCTTCCTTGCCAAATTTAGTTGAGGTAGAGTTTAAAGACTGTGGAAGATGTAAACGTCTCTCTCCACTAGGCCAATTACCTCACCTCAAGATTTTACGGATTTCGAGGCTGGATGAACTGGAATACATCGAGTCTGGCCATTCATCCACTTCAACAGCATCGTTTCCTAGTCTATTGAAATTACATATTTTTTATTGTAAGAAGTTGAAAGCCATGCCATTGACTTCTCATCTTGGGGATAATATATCTGGCCAACGTGTGCGACACCTACCCAACCTCGTGGATCTCTTTGTCTGGCTATGTGATGAGCTGGATTTATGCAAAGACGAAAGCGGCAACATCTTGGATTTCCAGGGACTTCAATGTCTCCGCTATGTAAATATTAAGGGCCTTCCCAAACTAGCATATCTCCCACAGTGGCTTGTCCAGGCCAGCAATCTCGAGCTTCTCAAAATTGACGGCTGTAATTTGAAGGCATTACCAGAGCAAATCGAGGCCTTTCAATCACTTCAACGGCTTAAAATTGTCTCGTGCCGCTCGTTGATATCATTACCTAAAGGAATGCAAAGGCTTGCATCCCTTACCGACCTAGTTTTCGACAACTGCGATGAGCTGGATATATCCAAAGACGAAAGAAGCAACATCTTGGATTTCCATGGAGGCCTTCACAGTCTCCGCCATGTAAAAATGAATGACCTTCCCAAACTAGCATATCTCCCACAGTGGCTTGTCCAGGCTAGTAATCTCGAGCTTCTCGAAATTCGCGACTGTGATTTGAAGGCATTACCAGAGCAAATTGAGGCCTTTCGATCACTTCAACGACTTGAAATCATTCGGTGCCGCTCGTTGACATCATTACCTACAGAAATGCGAAGGCTTGCATCCCTTACTGACCTAGTTTTCATCGACTGTGAGGAGCTGAATATATCCAAAGATGAAAGCGGCAACATCTTGGATTTCCATGGAGGCCTTCAGACTCTCCGGTCTCTACAAATCATTCGTCTTCCCAAACTAGAATCTCTCCCACACTGGATTCTACAGCTCCGCAGTCTCGAGTCTCTCCACATTGAGGAATGTGAGGAGCTGGATATATCCAAAGACGAAAGCGGCAACATCTTGGATTTCCATGGAGGCCTTCAGACTCTCCACTCCGTATTCATCTATAAGCTTCCCAAACTGACATCTCTCCCACAGTGGGTTCTACAGGCCAGCAATCTCAAGGGTCTTAATATTATTGGTTGTGACAATTTGAAGGATATACCAGAGCAGATTGAGGCCCTTCAATCACTTCAAACTCTTAGAATCCACACGTGCTCCTCGTTGACATCATTCCCTGAAGCAATGCGAAGGCTCACATCCCTTACTGCCCTATACATCATGTATTGTGGAGAATTGGGGGACAGTTGCAAAAGACAAGCAGGCGAGGATTGGGAGAAGATTGCTCATATCCCGAACAAAATCATTATGTAAGGGATCTGGCCCTAATTCTCTTCACTGAAGGTATGTAGGACCTTGTTTCCCAGATTTTTACATGAATAATTGTTCTAATTGTGTTTCGAATACTTGATTTGATTTTGGGGGACATGGACAGATCGCTGGAGAGAGAGAGAGAGAGAGAGGGGGGTTTGCGACGTTATTTGGTTATATGGAGAGAGAGGACAATGCCCACTGAGCATGTGGTTTTTAACTTTAAATTGTTGGTGCTTCTAGAGAATTTCTGAGCGAAGTTGAGTACATCTATTTGGCGTCATATGAATTTGTTTCTCTATCTTTTGATTTATTGCTCGATCTGGTGAAGATTAGCGGGGTTTGCTGGTTTGGCTTTTCAAACTGGACTCTTGCAGCTTGAATAACTACAATGATGTGTGGTTGGTGGCTGCTATTTCAAATTTGCAATGGTATTTTGGTTTTGGATCATCATGCTCTGTATTTGATGAGTGGGGGTCTGTACTTTTTAAGTTGTTTGTGTAAATTTGTTCATGACAATTGTGTTTAAACCTCGCTATTTATGCTTCAAAAATGCAAGTTTTCCCCACTTGAAACTAGTCTTCAAAAAGCGGTTTCATGTGATTAAGCTTAGGGCAAAGGTGCTGGCACTTGCTAAAGAGACCCTTTCTTTTGAAGTACCCTGTCCATTCTTTTATCTTTTCAAAACTAAACTCTCATGCATGCCAGAAGGCCATGTTGTTCAATTAGAGCTCGTCGTTTGAATTATCTTCCATGAGATTAAGCTCCTAGGTTTTTTGTTTCAGTAGATATATCTGTTGCTCACGCTACTTTATTTTTCAGGCTCGACAGAATTGGCATAGATTTTGGCACCGATGACATAATGGCAGTTGAGGATCACAAAGAACTCACTGACCGCTAGTCCCATGGCAAGAACGATATGGATTTCTGTCTTGCTAAAACATGAGAATAATGGAAACACCTAGAGCTTTTCTAAGTTCGGGATGTATGCTTTGAAGTCCAAGAACAATACTACTACATGCTCTAGAGTCTTCTCAACTTGGACGTAATGTCCTATGCCAATATGATAATTGCATAATACATTTGGTATGTTTTCATGCACTAAAACCTTTAAGTGCAATGCACAAAAAGATGAACAAGACTAGAACTATTCTGTACTCACCTAAGAATTGCAGGTTGCCTAAAATTGCAGGAGAGGTGCCAAAAAGATGCAGCCAAGGACTAGTACAAGATATCTCATATCCTGCACATAAAGTTGAAAAAGGTATCTATCAATGCTACATGATTTGATTGGGGGACATGGAGAGATCGCTGAAAGGTTTGGACATATCCTTGAATGCAGGTATTTACAATGTGTCGGAACTTCGCTTTTTTCCCATTGTGAGGCATGCTGTAGATACAGCATTCAATCTGCTTATTTGATTTCACATGGAGTGAAATGCCTGCAGAGTCTGATGATTCTAGGAAACTCTCATAGATAGAGTGATGAAGTGTTTCTCTTGAGAACTTTATCTCAACATGTTCCCAAAGAATCGAAGATTCTGGCATAGATTGGCGCAGCAAATCAAGGGTATGAATTACAGCAACGAAATATGTTGTATTTTTCCTTCACATCCTACATGCTACTGATCTATTAATTCCTGAATCAAGTGATCCCTAGACTTGTGGCGCACCCGTCTGGACTTCCAAAGTGAAATTCCTATGGATCAAGTACCGGTCAAGCTCCAAAGGTAGGAAAGTGAAGTGATCTTATTGTTAGCATTTGACAGCAACATTGTGTAAACTAAAGGCTGCAAATGGTTTTGTATTATAGTAGAGTTTCTATAGTCTCTCACTGAACAGTTTGACGGGAAATGCAATGGTGCGGAGAGAGAGAGAGAGAGAGAGAGAAGGGAATTGCACATTCTTGGTTTGCTGTTCAGCCATTCTCCAGAGGTTCTCAGGTAAATATTTTGCCGATTTTGAGCACCGTCATAAGCAATTGAGAAAATATCTAACATTCAAAGAGGTCTTATGACAGTTGGACTGGGAGTCTACTCTATGACTTCTCCATTTTGATCGCTGCAAGGTTGTCCTGCATATTTTGTTTGGTTGACAATTGACGTTTCTTCATCTCCTTGTGACAACAATGTCTGCAAAAGAAATGCATTTGTGTGAGGCAGGATTAATGAACGAAGCAGTAGTCTTTGTTGCCATTTCTTTTGATAACTAAATCGATCATTGCCAATTTTAAGTCTATGTTGTGGACTTCATGTAGACTCAATTTCTCATCTTCACTCTTGTCTTAGATTTTTCTTGTTCTGTGACTTCAATTGGTCATACTGGTTATGGCTGTGCTTGGTAGGATTGCTCTGCCATGGCAATATCTAATGGATATTTTCGCCAAAGCAGTTGGCAAAAGTGATTTGTAATGATGCCAAGTTTTCGAAAGAAGAAAGGACTTCAACGTTATTGCCTTTTGATTGCAAGAAGAAAGATTTAAGTGCACTTTCAAGATTGACAAGTCGATCATCCATTAGATCTAATGATATATCAGAATAACGTGTTTGCTGACTAGTCCTTGGTAAGGTAAAATTTCATTAATTTCTTAAATTGTTGCACTTTGCAGTCTGACCTTCCTTTGGCTATGTAACTGTCCACAGTTTTTTACTTGTTCACAAGTTCTCGTCTGGGAATGAGGCTTGAGAATAACCTTGAAATAGTTCCAACAGGAAAAGTATGGTTATGCCACTGTTTTAGTTTGTTTTCAAGGAGAATGTGGTAGCGTCCTTTTGTCATTTATGCTTCAAAAATGTAAAGTTTTCCTACTTGAAACTAGTCATCAAAAAGTGATTTTCTACTTTTCGGTGCTGGCACTTCCTAAAGAAAACCCTTCTTTGAAGTACCCAGTTTATCCTTTTATCATTTGAAGACAAAACTCTTGTGAATACCAGAAAATAGAGCTTGTTGTTTGAACTATCTTCCATAAGATCAAGTTCCCAGGATTTTTATTTTAGTAGATATGTCTATTACTCATGCTGCTTTACTTTTTAGACTAGGTGAAAATGTCGCTGATTTTGGCACCAAAGACAATGCCAGATAAGCATCACAAAGAAGTCACTGACTGCCGATCCCATGACAACAAACACATGGATTTTTCTCTTGCCAAAACAGAAGAAGAGTGGAAGCACCGAGAGCTTTTCTAAGTTCAGGGTGTATGCTTTGAAGTCCGAGAACAATACCACTATAGGTTCGAGAGTCTTCTCAACTTGGATGTCATGCCCCACACTAATACGATAATTGCAGAATACATTTGGTATGTTTTTGTGCACTAAAACCTTTAAGTACAATGCACAAAAAGATGAACAATACTAGAACTATTATATACTGAGTATATATGTTCGCTTTTTCTTGATTTGCATCAGAATAAGTACATCATATGTTTTATGCACATTCTGCAAGTGACACCATTTTTTTTGTTTAAGTTTCTACATTAGCAAATCTTGTTTCGCGTTTTTATGTTAGTCTAACTATTAAACAGGATTGGAGGTTCTAGCATAGATCTACACGGCAAATCAAGGGTATGAATGGCAACATACAATATATAGCATTTTTATTTTTACGTGCTACATGCTATTGATCTATTGATTCCTGAATTATCAGATAATCCCTAGACCTTTTAAGCACCCGTATGAACTTCCATAATGAACTTTGATGGATCAAGTACTGGTTAAGCTCCAAGGGAGGATAGTGAACTGATCTTAAAGGGAGGATAGTGAACTGATCTTTTAGTAAGATGACATAAACCCCAAACTGTCTTACTGTATTTACCTTCGCATCATTCTATCAAGTTTGTGATTTTTTAACAATCCTCAAGCAATTGTCAAGGATCCTTTTAGAGATGGCAAAAGTATCTTGGTGATCATCCTGGAAACAAGTATTATGTTGTCCAGAATCGTTCATCCATAAGATCATCTGAGCAAGTTAATCAAACGAGAAAGGACATTTCAATTAGTTTACAAAGAATTATTGTTCGTCTGCATGCCATATGCGATTCATACACACTGGCTGCATGAGCCTATCCGAACAAACAAACGTGCTGAAATTTTCAGCAATCCAAAGGTTTTCAATGAAGTTTAATGGTAGGAGATCCATAAACATGAGTTTTCTATTATGAACTAGAAAGTTTTGAAATGGACAGGTTCATGAATTTGGCTACATGTTCACATTAGGTTGTGGGATTGAGCAAAGAAAACACCCTACTGCAGACAAATGTTCAATGGCCATTGGGTTGGCCTGTTGGAGGACATCCAGGACCCCAGGTGAGAAATTATTTCACAATGAATTTCCCTAGGCCAAGTTGATGAGAAAATTTGTAATGATATGAAGATTTATGTCCATATAGGGGCCTTATTATCATGGTGTTGAGGCTGCTAAGTCATTTGGCCAAGACATATCGATGCTCACTACAAGACTTGCTTATATGCTGGCATCAACATTAGTGGCACCAATGGAGAGGTGATGCCGGGCCAGATAACAGCTGACCTCCATCTTGCCAGTTTTTTCGAAAAGGACAAAAGCACAGAACAGTTGCCATCAACACTAGCTTCTATCGTGTAGTAAGAATACCAAGTGGGACCAAGCATGGCAATTGAAGCAGATCATATATGGTGTTCAAGATACCTTCTCGAGGTGAAATTTCAATTACTTCCTCTAGAAATAACAGAATGCCATCAACAACAAACAGAATTAAGTGCATACAGACATGTTCTACAGTATTTAAGTACTTCATTGTTTATGTTGCTTATATAACAGAGATTTATTGAGCAACTTGGTGTTGTCCTCACTTTAGCTATAAAGCCGTTAGAGGTAGCTGACTTCACATATTCTCCCAATGTTGATAAGTATATTATTATCTTCCCTTTGAGGGTGACCGGAATGGTGCAGGATGCCCCACTAATTGCAGGTTCACACCATAGAAATAATAGGGACTTGATTGAGTATTTTTGTACATTGAAGGACTCTCAGAGTGTGTTCCCCATCTATTCTGCAATACAAAAAGCATGGGAGAAGAGGGAGGCTTTGAAGTGATAAAGAAGGCAATTTTGAATCTCTCACTTCGCCACGAAGAGCACATTGGCACCTCTTATGGAGAAGGAAATGGGAGAAGGTTGACGGCCAGCATGAAACAATCAACATTGACATATTTTCTTGGGTAAATGCTCAGAAGAAGCATACCGACTGCTACTCAAATTTGAGGATTGCCCATTCAATTGAATCTTGGGATACTTGAATTACTTGAAATCAATTATGCAGGTGGTTGCCAATTGTGGTTGCTCATTCCGTGTGGGCCGTAACACTAAGAGGCAAGGAAAAGGTTCTATAGCAATGACCATAGCAGTTCCTTTTGTGCTGTCTGAATATCAATCGGAGACCCTTAACTTTCATGGATGATTCAAAGAACTCTACCATATATATTAAAAAAAGAAAAAGATAAAAAAGATAGTACATAAAAGGTAATTGTTCATTTTGGTCTCAGTTGATTCTATGATTGTTAAGAAAGTAATTGTTCATTTTGCTCTCAGTTGATTCTATGATTGTTACTATGAAAGAAATTTTAATTGTTGACACTCATAACGCATTCCCCTAGTTTTGCTTACTAAACAAATGTAAATCTTCTTATTAGTCCTTATTAATCCAATATGTACAGAACCCGTTGAAGTTAAGATGTGGACATCTCAGTCCTTTTGGTGCCTCAAAAAGCTTTCTGGAGTGCTCCATTATTTCTGAATATTGATAGAACATAGAAAGTTCACCTTCCTTAGTCAATTAATGGATTAAAATGATGTACAGGTTACTTCAAAGATGGGCGTCAGGTCTCAAACACAAAACCATACATTGTGACCTCATTACAGCAGAAGATGCAATTATATGAGAGCCCACCCTTGAGGCTGAAGCTCTTGCTGCTCATAAGCTTGCATTGAAGGTTTAAAATTCAAGTTGCTTGTTAAGAAAGGCCAAATGCATCAATCAAATCAGGGAGGACCCACAAGCTGATAGACTGTGAACCTCTTTTTCTCCACATTTAGGTTGTTGAGAGAAGATCCCCATGTAAGTGAAGCTTCCCTAAGGGAGAGAAAATTAGGTGTCCAAGCTCAGACCTGGTCTTCCTCGCATTGGTTTCATCCTACATTCGTGAGTTGTCTCAATGGTTTGGCATTTGAGTTCAACGTTACCCTTTAGCATCATGGACATCTTCCTATGTTTGAATTGTCAGTTTTTATTGTTATTTTTGCTCATCTTCATATCTTGAAACTTATGCAAGTGCTTTATAAACGTATGTATAAAATGAAGACATTCCAATGCAATTCGTCCAAATTTTCAGTGTCGTCATATGCTGAACTCATTCAATTTGGCATGTCTGACTTTCTTTCGAATGAAAGGCAGTTTGACTTCTACTTCACATGAGATGCGCCAGCTTGTTTCCTCTCTTCCAATGTCTTGGCAAGAGAACTTCAGGAAGTATAGACAGACCGCAATCGTCGGGGTTGCGCAAGTTTGTCTTGCGCAACTCGGCATTTCTTTTCTCTGTGAGTCAAGGAAATGTTCTCATTCACATGAAAAGTGCAGTGGAAACTAAAAACAGCAATTTGGCAATACCTAACATTATGCTTCTACAGAACTGAAAATTACTGGGGTCCTTTTTTCTTTTCATCTCCTCAGGCCTTTACAACAATCTTATTCGACAATAGAACAAATAATTAACAATGATACTGATGCTAACTGATATATCTTGCTGTGTCTAGCAAACTGAAAATTTAAGTAGGATTGGCGTTTCTCTTGAAATATGGATGAGAAGACACGCTGATGGGACTTTTCAGACGAATGCCGGATTCAGTTAAGGGAAAAAACTACAAAATTTCCTGCAGTTAATAAATTTATGAAAGTGCTGGTGAAATTCCAATAATGTTGATTTAAAATATATATATGGTAACTCAAAGGTCAGGTGACCTAAGAGAAATCGTCAATACTATTAGAATTTACCAACTTTCAAATGAATTCATAAATTATTAACTCTTCTTAAATTTTATCTTATCAAAAGTAAATGAAGCACCGTAATAAATTAACTAATATTGCAATAAGTTAGTAATTGTTCAACTTTTTTTGAACCGTTCGAAGCGTATTTACTAAAGTATCAACCCCCACAAGAAAGTAACTAATATTCCAAGAAATGAGTAAGCCACCAACTTCTTGTAAATTTTGCCATCGTTGCCAGTAAAATACTTGCACCGTAAGGAATTCACTAACACCTAATAATTTAGTAAATTACCTCATTCTTAAAAATTTACACAAAATACCAACCCTACAAGGAATATGGCCACATACCATTATTTAACAATTTCTTTAAAATTTTACAAGATCGATTAGTAAACTACCAATACCATACTGAATTTATCAAAATTTTAATAAAGTAGTAAAATTATCAACCTCAATTAAATTTTACAAGTGTGGTTCGTAAAATACCGATGCTATAACAAATTTACCAAACATCTTAGTAAGTTAGTAAGTTAGCGAGTTTTTACACATTTTACAAGTGTGTGGTTAGTAAAACTACCAATATCTAGGGGACTTACTAACATCCCATTAAATTAGTCCAACTTATTTGGAAGTTTACATGGATGGTTGGTAAAATACCATTCCTATAAGGAATTTACTAATGTCTCATTGAATAAGGAGTCTTACATGCTAGTTTTAAAAAGCCTATTACACATTAATAAAGAGATGCGAAGTTAAAGATCCGTTAAACATCTTAATCTAAAACTATCCCTCTCAATTAGAACACGTGAAGCTTTATTAAAATAGGGAATAAGCGCAATATTTCGCTATTTGGAGAATTTTTGGTACCTACCATATGTTTGTTTGATTCTTTATTTCATGTGGTCATGTTTTAATGATTTATATATTTTGTGTTCCCAGTAATTCCTCTTCAAATTTCACATTTTTTTATTACAAATAATTTCACTTCTTCCTCATAGTGAAATAATAATCTTATATTTAATATTCTTTATTTTCTTGTACCTGCCGACAAATTGGTCTCAATTTCAAAACAAGCTACTAGGATTGACAGCCTGTTGAGATATAAATAATCTATTGTTATGGCACATTTATTCTAATAGTACGAAATACATTATTCACGACTTGTTATGATTGTTAAAATTTGAAATGATGCTTCCACAAGTCCTAAAAACCAAACACCATGGATCGGTGCATCGTAAAAAGTCGTCAACTTAAAGCAAACATTTCGTGACGAAGGCCTTCTCTATTGTAACTCATTGATTTTCAATATACGACACATGTAATAGGTCACAAGTTAGAAGTAAATATATGTGGCCAATGGGCATTTCCATTGCTACCTTGTCGTTTTCAAAATATTGCACTTGTAATAGGTTGTAAGCTTAGAGGGGATTCGTTGTAATGAAGGCGATTCCGTTCATAACTTACTAATTTTCGACTGATTGCACTTGAAATTGGTCATAAACCTAACCCAATAAGACTGAGCCACAAAATAACTAAAAGATTTAGAACTTTTTACTCTGTCCATAGCCGTTGTTATGATGCTTTAGCTTGTTTCATCCATTTTTCTCATTTCAAAGGTAATCATCTCAAACCAAGTAGTCATCGATTGGCAAAAAAATGCAAATGAGTAGATTGATTGTAACATAAGTATAGGATAGAATTGAACTAAAGCATGACCCAACAGGATCTATCACAACTTTCATCCATTGTGTTACAATAGAAAAGAACCAAAAGCGTCTTTCAAATTAATCATATTGGATCAATTTAAAATACAAATTAAATTCAAAAGGTCAAATAAATTGATTGATGACAATATGATGGACATTCTCCTTAATATACAAAATCCCATTGTTCTTTTGTAACTTATTCAAAGCACTGTGAAGTGGTGCTATAAAATATCGTAAGATTCTGCACAACATCTTGTAACCAAATCTGTTCTCATTGTAAGTTTTTCATGGCATTGTAAAGGGTTGTCGAAAGCTGTCCCATAATGTTTTGTAACCAAGGCCAGCCATGTTGGAATTTACTAATTTCGTTACTCTTACCTTTTTAATGAAGTATGGATAAATGTACTAAAATATGTATTTGCCGATTGAAAAAATAAGCATGTTACAACTAAAGAATTCGAGTTACAACATATTGTCATAGAGGTTACGACATGTCATCGATACTCCCGTGAATTTATTTGTTTTATCTAGATAGATATTGGACATAATGACGAGTTACTTAGGATGGACTCATGTAACAACATAAGCACATGTTGTTATGTCCAAACAAATTTTATGAGCAATCCATATATAAACCAAGGAAAATAAAGCTGTTGTTGATCTAACATTCCATCGCCTGTCTAGTTTTGTTTTATGCCAAATCGCTTTGTTGAGTAAATATCTTGATCTACTTATACAAGTATTTTTTGCTTTGGCTGTATAAGTCTGGTCAATTGTTTTAGCAAAGGCAATGCTTATAAAATGCGCATAGTTGATGCCTGACCACATGAAGAGATAATTATCACTCACCCAACTATGGTTTATTACCTCCTTTTCTTTAACCTTTCAGGCTCCTTTTCCCGTGACGCATGAAAAGAGCAGCTTTGACGTGCGAATTATTGGGCTAAATTTTATTGATATTAGCTTTTGTCATAGATATGTACGTTTTTTGGGTATAGTTGGTATGTGCCGAGATCGGTTTGAAGCTTCGTCTTTCAAGAGACGGCAGTGTCACTCCCTTTTCTTGTGCAGAAATTAGAGTGACAATTACGCTATGCAATAAAGGGGAAGTACCAACACCATGAATGAGATTGATGGTCACGAAATGGTCCCGGATTACCCAAAACTTATTGCTGATATGATATTGTCTTCAGTTGCCGAAGCCCATCAATTGATCTCTACAATTTTCGTATCATCATACTGAAATCGATTAAAGGAAAGCCTTCATGTGTAGGATGTGGAAACAAACAGAGCATTGGGAAATTGGTGATTCGATTTTTAAGGTCGTAGATTTAGCAGCAAGTCCATTTACTTTTGTCAATATCGTATCTTTTGTCGTATTTATGAGCCCATGGAAAAAGAGACTTCTTGCTTATTTTCCTAACTTTTTGGGCAATTTTTCTTGCCAAACTTACTTCAATCGTCCATCCAAAAAACAAAATAGGCATAAATCTTAACTATATATATATATGTAATGAATCGTGACTGGTCGCAAAAAATCTAGTATCGTCTCACAAAATAACAGCAAAATTGCACTTTTTTTTTTTTTTTGGGCGGGGGTGGGGTGGGGTGGAGGAGATGGAGAGATGCTACGCGTTTTTCTTTAGATACAAGTTATTACAAGTTATTTTGTCATCAATTATGCAGTAGAAGATAAAATGATGCAGTAGATCATCTTAGAATACAAAGATGAAAATAATGCAGTATTCTCGATCGGCATCACAGTATGAATTCGGAAAGGAATGTTCAATCATACCTGATGCACGAGAGCGTGTAAATCCTTGTCCAGGTATTAAAGTTGAGCCTGCAATATTCATTGATAAGGTTCTTGTCATATAATCCCCACAAGCTTGACCAACTCTTTTGAAAGCTCATTCACTCTCTAATATTGTCATGTTCAAATATACATTTTTTTTGGGGAATAGGACACTAGAAATGTTAAAAGTTGTGTATAATTCACTTTAGTGTCAAAAACTTTTTGGATCTAAGTTCCACCTTAAAAAATAAAAATAAAAACAATCACTCAAGTTTCAACTCCAATTTGAGTCACTGAAAATTCAACATGACGATATTTTATAAATTTCTTAATCCTACGTGACTTGGCAGCGTACCTAATTAGCATATAACCCTAGAACAACGTCGTGTAGCAGACTAAAAAATAATCACTTCAATGCCAATTGTTGTTAAAAAAATTATCATTGAAAAATGATCTTAAAAAAATTATCATTGAAAAATGATCACTTTAGTGTCAATCTCAATGAAAAAGTGATCACTTCAGTGTTAAAAAAATTGCCACCTCAAATAAACTTTTTAATTATAAAAGTCACTTAATTTCTTTGACTAAAGTTTCTCATTGAAGGCACTTAAATAATCATTTTTTCTTTGATTTGGCACTTAAGTGAGCCAGGGAAAACTTTTGACACTAAAGTGAATACTGTACATAACTTTTGACACTTCTAGTATCATTCTTCCCCTTTTCTCTTTTGCTAATCCCAGAGTTTGAGACCAAGTCTCGTCCCAATAGCCAACCCCCCGAAGCGTTAATTTCTTAACTCTACAATGTGTCGATGCTTCACCATGTTCTTTCACCATCCACCATACTCATTGGACTCAACCATCTCAATCATTCTTGTATTGCCAAAATATAAACCAAATTCGATGAAGCAGAAAAATCTCACTTCAACGGCACAACCCTAGAATACAGCGGCCAAACCAAGATGAACTAGTAATGCCATTGGCTGATATTAGTAATGACGCTTGAAATGAATTATACTTCATAGGATTTTACAGTTAAAAAAATTACAACACGTTTCTTGCTGATTCTCTGTTAGCGTTCTGTAATTTGGTGTTTTAGCATTCCAGTGCACCCGACTATTCCAACAGGCTCATGATAGTCTCCCCATTGAGCACAACCAAACAATTTTCATGGTAAGAGGTAGGTAGAGATGACCCCAAAGAGCAGCATTTAGCAGGACTTGGGCCATATTGCCTTCCGACAAGTAGTAGTTATTGCAATCATCTTGACAACCCTAAGATCATGTCTTGCCTATTCAATTACTCTAAGAAGACCACAGCCGTTGACTTCTACAAATTCTTTTAGAAGTTTAAACATTAGAACAACTGAACTTGGAAGCATTTTATGTTGCTAAAGCTAAAGAAAAACAAAGAGAAAATAAAGCACAGACTAATCACTCCAAAGTCTTAGACTATTCTAACCCATAACAAATTTGGACAAGCAGGCAATACCTTTCTCAAAGAAGACCGACGCAAGTTGCAGAGCCAATTCCAGGAAATAGCTTCACCAAAACATGCTTCAATACCATTTCAAGTTCTTATTCTTCTTGCTTAAACTTCTAGCTACGGTTGTTCTGTTCACTTTTTAATCTTTCTATCATCATTCAGGATTTTGGATTGATAAACATACCCTATACAACCTTCAAGCAGGGTGGTTCAAAGACTTAGTTTTCTTCTTAGAATAGCATTAGTCACTCGCTTTAGGATGCTCTTAAGGAGATGCATAGCCAGTGACCCAACAATCAAAGTATACTGTGATATTGGCTTGAAAGAAAAATTCACGAAAATAATGAAAAATCTGGTCTCTTTGTATGATGTCAGCAAGTTTTGGTTAAAGTGTATCAAGCCTAGTAAAGACTACACAACTAAAAAGAAAATGTCACTTAAATTTAACTAGGGGAGATCATGATTCATTGTTGATCTATGATTTTTACAAAGCACTAGGCATGTTCAGATCCCAAATAATATTCAAGCTCAAGGTTTCAAGTCAAGGCATCGGGAGACAAGGTTAACATATCATACAATACCAAGGTGTTCCTAAAATTTTTCTAGATTGTCATTCATGATGTGAACATGGACTCTACGAAGCACTCGATCAGGAAAATCTCAATTCATGCATTTCTGAATCTCGTCTCATTACAAGTGCTGTACATCAGCTTCAGCCTCAGTAGTCTAAGCTGCATGTCAATAGCAACACTAAGCTATATCTGCCCATAAGCAAGTTCAACTCTAAGCTAGCTACATATGGCACTTGGTTGCTCAGCCAAATATTCTCTCATGGTTTCTCCCGGTGAGAGTAGCCTAACTTGCTATAACAAGAAGAAGTTCATTTCTGTTGCCACAAGGACAAATCTATCTACCAGCACAGTTGTGATTGCCCTAGTTTCCTCATACATTTAAATGCTAATGGATAGATATCCATTAAAGAGCTACCCGTGCATCTTTATGAACAAATTAGGCTGCTTCATGAGCCATTATCACACATACAATTGAGAGTATCTACTATACTTCTGTGAGATATTTCATTTTGCATGTCTTCATCAATATTGCTCTTCGCCCTCAAATCTGTACTACGAGAGTTATTCAGCACACTCCGATATAGTAAAACATTTCAACAAGTTGAATAACAGAAGCTTGTCAGCTATGATAAGTCCTATTAAAGCCGCATAGGGAAAGAAAATGTATGGCCAAGAAATAAGATGAAATACAAGAAATGATACAAGAAATCAGCCACATCATGGAATGTTAAATGGCATTTCCAAATATTGCTAGAAAAATAATTACCAAATAAAAATCCCAGGCAACTTTCTGCAACGACGACTGAGGTGCTGGACTGTGATTCATTATTGAATCAGACATTTATATTAGATGAGCTTCACTTTTCCTTTTAGACTCACGTCAGATTATACAGCCGAGGAAAAATTGCATATCACCACCGCTCATGTATATCATTAACTGCACTATGATTAGCTAATTAAAAGGCCAGACCAGCAGGTGTCTCTTGCTAACTTCTGCACCAAAACTAAGAGTCACCCATGTCTCCCATTCCTTTTGCCAAATTTACACGAGAGAGAGAGAGAGAGAGAGAGAGAGAGAGAGATTGGATAAGCTGGAGGAAATTACTCCAGAGGACAGGTCTACAGGTTCTTCAAATATCAGGTCAGCTTCTCAAGGACATACGGTCAGGGGGCTTGTGATGGCTTCCCCCCGCTAGACATTTGTTGAAATTTGCCTTTTGAAACTGAAGGTACTATTTTTAAGCATAGTTCTTCGTTCGCTCTTCTCAATTTATCACCTCCCTTACCCCTAGCCTCTGAGGTGAGATAAACAGAAGAAACCAACAAAAAGAACTAGTAGAATGCATAATTTCGTATCCACATAATTTCACTTCTAATTGAGAAAGCTTTTATACCGTATAAAACAAGTTGATGCCCTCTAGTTACAAAAGTCAGGCCTGCTGGGAAAGAAACTATAGATGCACTCCAAACTACAAAATTATCCTATTCTTAACTCTGCCGGCAAAGTTTTCTCCCACCCTCATGCATAATTTCATAAGCAAGTTTGTATTTCTCAAAAGATGTGGCACCAAACTCTACATATTTGGCAGCAATTTCACGAAGACTCCAGACCATCTTAGCCTTAATTTCATGGGAGCTACCTCCTGATTCAAAATCACGTACAGTGCCATACTCAGCACTCCTCGTCCACCTATGTAAGATGTAGCAAGATGGAAGCTCCCTAATATCTAGAATCTGGAACAATCTCAAAGCATGTCTACACAATACACCCTCTGATTCAAACATTTGACAGCCACAACTCACATCGAGATTGGATGAACAAAAGGTAACAATATGTTTCTCATTCTCATTGCCACACTTATAGATCAAATATCTGCAGATGGCCCCTTGTTCATGAATCTTGGCACCCAGATAACTGTAGCTTTGTAAAAGTTCCCTCTGGAAAACTTTGAAAACAGAAAGGGTATAAAGCCTCCTACATTGCTCTTCCATTGGTTCATTTGTCTGCAAATATGCTTGCAAGTTGAATGAATTATAATCTTCTTTCCTTTCATTGCCACAACGTTGCTCCAAACCTTGCTCATATCTGAGGACAAATTCTTCAAGTGATGTTTGAGAATTTAAACATGGATCAAAAAAGGCATCTAGACCATCAATGGGAATTCCAGCAAAAAGTGTTCCACGTAAGTACAGTGGAACCCAGTTTTCACGCTTTTCATACATTTCCTTCAGCCAAGCATTTTCCCTCAGGCTATATTTGCTGAGAAGAGCATCCCATGCAGCATCAAATTCGCCAACTGTATGACTTTGATAAACACATTTCTCATATTCATATTTACAATCACTACCCAGTGGACTCAAATGCTCACATTCTTTTGTCTTAATTTGCCACATTGAGAATCGATGATGACTCGAAGGAAAAACTTGTGCAATCGCTTGCAGAATGGAATCATCATGATCAGCTATTATTGAATTGGGATGGCACCCAGACATTGCCCTGAGCCATGTCTCAAATAACCATATGAAGGACTCCTTCGATTCATTAGCAACTAGAGCACATCCAAGAAGAACCGGCTGCTTGTGGTGATTAACACCAACAAAAGTAGCAAATGGCACCACATAATTGTTTTGCTTATAGGAGGTATAAAAAATGATGGCATAACCGAACCGACTGCAGGAAAACCTAGATCTGCCATCAGCCCAGAAAAGACTTCTACAGCAACCCATCTGTACATCGACAGCATAAAAGAATCTGATGTCCTCAGCCTGTCGGTTCTGAAAGTAATTATGAAGCACGGTATACCAATCACTTCCTATGTTGTTCACACGATGTTTCTTTACGAGGCTCCCATTGTGCTTTTTAGCAATGTCTAGTTTTTCCGATGTTTCATTAATCTCATCTAAAAGTTTCCTAGAAGCCGAACCTCTGTTGGCTTTCATTTGCATCTCAAGCTCATGGTTATGCTCTAATTGATAACGATCAACAATCCACCTTCCATTATCATGCCTCTTAATCCTCATAAATGCACCACACCCAACCCTAGAAGGATGCTGAAATCCTTCTTTCGAGCATACAAATCTCCGAGAAGTAATTGAACCATCATTCTTTGATCGAAACAACTGACCAATACGAACTCTAAATCCCACATTCCCAGCATATGTATCATAATACTGGTATGCTTCGTTAGCTGAATCAAACTTTAGACCCACATAGGGCTCAAGTTTCACTAGTCCTTCATTTGCCCCCGGTTTAATGCACTTGGCACTGACAATACTTGAAGAAGATGAGCATCCATTATCAACAACATCAAGCTGTTTTATCTGTGGCTTACGGCACAAATCAACTACTTGAGCAGTTGTTGCTGAACTTTTGCCCCAGGAATTGGCAAGATGATTCTCCTCACAAGTGTCGAGATCATGACTATGATCTTTCACAAATTGGTCAAGGACCCACTTGCCAGAATCAGACTTTTTCACCCTTATGAATGCAGGGCATCCTGTCCTTGAATTAATTTGAAACCCTTCTTTCCAGCACACAAATCTCCTGTTACAAACCGATCCATCCACTCGCGATCGATACAATTGACCAGATCGTATTCTAAAACCCACTCGTGATGCATAATTGCCATAGAAAATATGAGCATCGTCCGCAGTATCAAACTCCAACCCCACATATGGCTCATGTTCAAACTCTTCTTCCCCCACCCCCATTGAAATCCCTCTCACATACAGCACCAAGCATTCCTCAGTCTTTAAAGCTGTACCTGAAATAAGAAAATAAAGTAAGCAAGATAACATAGAAACCTCAATAAATCAGCTCATTGTAACTATAGCTAAATATCAGGAGAATCAAGGACCCAAGACATGAGCAACATTACTTAAAAAATGCTAGCATTGTGAACATAGAAAGAGTCAAGCTATTACTTAAACTAGTCTACAAAATTTATAAACAAAGTGATTTGACCAACTGCAAATGGTCCTTTAAATAAACGGATCATAGTCAACACTCAATAGGAGTCTGCCGTAGTATACCAATTTTTGTAAACCACATATGTACACATAGCATTATCCTTATACAGCCAAAAACTCAATTTAACCATTTTAATCGTTAGTTGACCATCTCCTGATTTAGTTCAGCCACCAGGCCCAAAAGAAAGCAGCATCAGGAATATCAGTAGTCGCTGTTGCATTGTCACATATTCTATACTAAAACCCAAAAAATCTGTAAGGACGATAGAACAGACAGAATATTAATTTGTTCTTCCACTCCACATAAGAGTCAAAATCAAATCCAACCAAATTAATTCTAAACAAAGCAACCACGGGCACAGTAGCCCGATGGCCGGATGTCACCATGACAAGATTTCGCAAGAAGCGTCAGGTTCAAAGCAATCTGGGAAATTTCATCCACGAGGCCACATGGATGCACCCGCCCCGGCAGTTGGAATTGTGGTAGCAGTGGCTTGGGCCAAATCCCTACTGAAAAGCAAGCACTCCTAGCGGGTACGAACCTCACGCTTCGCCGGTCACTCCTTCACACCCTCTTGGTCGGCGAAACAAAAATTCCGAGCGAGTCGAAAACAGATTCGCAACACGAAAATGCACCGTTTCATCAAATGTCGATCAACCGAGTCACATTGTAACCGCGAACGCGCGCGCAGCTACCATAGACAATCATCCTCGAAACCCTTTTGGGCTCTAGCGAAGCATGCTAATCAAGAACGGTGCTGACATCCAACAACGCCTCGTAAAGAATTTTCACCTCTCGACGTCGACGGAGCGGACGGCGGTGGGTTCTCTGCCCGAGTGTCATGGCTCTGGGCGATGAAGAGGAAGAAGAACGAAGTGGGTTTGTGCAAGCTCCGACCGTACCGGCAGATAACCTCCTCCTCGTGCCCTCCTCCTCCTCTTTCTTCTTCTTCTTCTTGGGATTCATGACGTCGTTCTTGATTCTTGATTCGCAGGGAATTGACTGATGATGGCTAAATGGATTTGGAGCTTGAGCGGTGGGAGGAGATGAAGAAACGAGGGGGCTTTTGCAAATGGCAGGACAGAATGGCCAAAAAAGGAAAATATGCAGGGTTAAGGTTTTCTTTTTTATCAATTTGAGCCCCCATAAATTAAACTTTATTCAAGAGAGGCCCAAACTATCACTAGCACATCATTTTTACTTTTTAGCTCCCTTAGTTGGTGGTAACGGGGTTTGCGCCTCAGTGGTCATCTTTCAACTTGAAAAGGGAAGGTGGGGGTTCAAATCCCCACATTTTTAGGGGAGATTGGGGTGGGGCAGATTTCATTTCAGGAGTGGGTTTTGACTTCCACGTCCGTAATGAGGCGGGGAAAAATTCGAGTGAGTGTTAGAGTAGGATTAGAGTGAGTGACCAAAAAAAAAAAAAAAAAACTCCCTTAGTTGGTTATTATTTAGGAGCCACAAAAAAATCCAAACTTTGCTCATTATAACGCATTTATTCTTAACTAGTTTTTGTAACACAAATTTTACCTCGAACTTTTTTCCGTAACACTAAACCCCAAACTTATATTAGTGACACTAAATTTTTGGGGTAAATACGTCATATAGATGCAAATTGGAGTTTTTGGCGTCATAAAAAAGCTCCAAATAAATATGTCACACTGCATAAAATTGGAGTAAATGTATTACATCGGTATAAATTTAGAATTTTTGGTATCATTAAAAAAAGTTTGAAATAAATGTATCATAATGAATATAGTTTAAGATTTTTGGTCACTTTTACATTTTAAGTAATAATAGGGTTAGGTTAGCTCCTAAATAGCATCATGAGTTGGACCTTATCAACAGGTGCCCTATTACACTAGTTAAATTAACTAAAAGAAGAAATAATGTTATTTTACATTCTTTGAAAATGAAACAAAAAACAAAAAAAACAAACATGCGTGGTAAATTTTGCATTTATAGAACATACTTCGTAGGGCTTAACGAGTGCTCACGAGCACTTTGTGGTATTTCTCCTTGTGAAACATATATTTCAGTTTTCTTATAAAAAAAAAACATATGTTTTAGTTTAAAATAAGTAATTCAGATAATCTCGAATAATTTAAGAAAAATTAAAATAAAAGATGGAAAGAGAAAAAAAGAATATAAAGAAGAATGGAAGCCATGAAGAGAGAGAGTGGCTGGTGGAGCTGCCACCACCTCCTTCGACCCTTAGTTGGGATGGTCACCACTAGAAGGTGGACGATCTTCATTTTATATCAATCGTAGCTCTATCGATTAGACTTTGTTTTGGTAAATAAATCGTTGTAGGTGTTCTGATATGGCCAACTAGCACCATGAAAATTGACATGATCTTTGTTAATAAGTGCGTCGGTGACACTAGTTAAAGTAACTAAAAGTAAAATAATGCTTTTCTAAATTCTTTAAAAATGTCAATTTCATGTAGTTAATTAAAAGTTTCTTACTTCAAATGGCAAATTCATCTTTGTAAAGCATTATTTATTAGGGCTTCACACGTGCTCAAAGAGCACATTTTGACATTTTCCTTATTAAAACATATATATTTTTAATAAAATCACTAATATAGGGAATCTTCACTAGATCAAGAGAAATTATATTAAAGCAAATAAAAAAAAAATAAGAATTTCAAAATGAACATAAGCTATGAAGAGAGAGAGGGTGGCTAGTAGAGCTCTTGCCACCCTTGGTGACCCTTAGGGATGCCCCTTACTAGGATTACTACCATCTGTCTCTTAATCGAGTGAGCTACACAAATGCTCATTTGCTTAATGGAGGTGAGCATTCCCCCCCCCGACACCTCAAGTTCCCATCTAAATCTTTTTCTTTAGTTAGAGTGTGACATCCCGAAAATTGAGTTATGATTTTCAACGGATAAATCGGGCCTTTCATCGACGCGACCATAGTGTTTTTCTCTGAGATGACTACTTACGAGATAACTAGATTATCTGGGGACGTCATCAAGGGGTTTTAATGCAATAGATTTGAGAATTTGACTAGGAATTGGCTTCTCGACCATGCTTATCTTTAGAGGTTATTACAGATAGTTAAAAATCGATTGGAAATTAGAGATAAGTTGGTTCGACGGAGATATATGGCTAAATGTGGGTGATTCTACTAAATTGAAAAATTCTTGTCGACTAGTATTAAATTGATTTTTCCTATTGTTTTGGTATTATGTGTTCGTATTTGAATCCTCGAGATTTTCACAATAACCGAGAGTCGCCAATGTGTCGAGTGGGTTCATTGTGGCTTGAAGAAAATTGACCATGAGTCATTTGCACTAAATTTTTTTGAAAGCTACTTGATAGCCTAGGTTATGCTAAAATCACGTCAGATTGAAATTAACCGCGAATTTGAATCGATTTGAAATGAAAATCTGTTATGTCACAGGTCATTTTAAGAACGTTGACTCACGGTTCGAGGAATTTTTAGAGAGTTCAGGATTTTTACAAAAAATCGATCTAGAAGATTTGGAAAACGAACGGAAATTTGGATTGGCCAATTTGAAGGAATTGTTGGCATGTAGTGTAAGTGAATTAGTGAAATGAAATTTTTATGGGATTTTTCCTCAACAAATTTGACCTCAATTGGAGAAGTTTGTTCGGAAAATCAAATTTTGAGAAAAATGAAATAGAATTCAAAATTGAAGGAAATTGCCATTTTTGTTGCCTGTGACTTGTTGTTTAGGGGAAATTTGGTGCGAGAAAGCGAAGTGATGATCAAGATTTTAGCATGGAAATTTTTGGGGACCAATTTGGACTAAACAAGAGCAAGTGGGACCAAGAAATTTCGATTATACGATTTTCTTTTAGTTTTCTCCCTATTTTTCCTTTTTCTCCCCCATGGCCGCACGTCCCCATCACCCACACCTTTCTCTCTCTCTCTCTCTCTCTCACTCGCGCGAATCCCTCCCCACACCGACGTCCCCTCTCTCTACCGTGTCCCATTTTACTCCTCATTTCATTGACTTTTCAACCTTATCTCTCCCTCACTTATCCCCTCTCTTGCCGACATCCCTTCCCTTTTGTTTTATCTTTTCTTCTTTTGTGCTTTTGGCTTTTTCTCTTGCACGATCAAAAGACCAGCAACCTTCGCCCTTTTTCATTTCCTTCATCCCACCTTCGGAGACTCCATCTTCCGCATCTTCGTGCGCCAGAACGCTGCCCGCGGCCCGCTCGATTTTGGTCCCGCTCATGTCTTCATCCATTAGTTGCAACACTCCTCTTGAAGCCACGAAATCAAAAGAGTATAGACACCGCTACCTCAATTAGGACGCCCTTAGGATGGTGAAATGGACATAATTGGAACCGACCCTGCATCAATCAGAGGAAGAATGTGCTTGAGGAGATTTTATCAGAGTAGCGCAACAAATCTTTGGACTAAGTTTGTAGAACTTAAGTTGTTGAAATAAAGTGAAAGAAAGGGGAATCACTAGCTATAGTTGTATTTGACTAGTTGCTGAGGTGTAACTTTGATGCCACATGAATAGAGTGGGCTCATTGAGCACCTTATGGTAATGAATTATGGTCATGGAGTAATCTAGCTTAGTCCGTTAGTATGTGAAAGTGTCGAAATTATTGGAAGTTGAAAAAAATCTTTGATTTCATTAATCTTGTTGGTTGAAGGTAACCCGTTTGTTAGATGGAGATTGCCAAGGTTACTTGGCCGTTGTCATAGATAAGACAGATTGAAGAGTTGAAGATTGAGGACATCTTAGTAGTTTAAGAATTTCTAGATGTATTTTTTTAGGAATTGTCAGGCCGGTTGTCAGAGAAAGAGATAGAACTTGTGATGGAATTAGCATCGGGACAAAGCCACTCTCTAAGGCTTCTTACCAATTGTCGTTGTCTGAATTGATAGAACTGAAGGTGTAGGTGTAAGGATTGTTGAATAAGGGATTTGTTCATATTAGTGCATTACTTACTTTGGGGAGCACCAGTTTCATTTGTGAGAAAGAAAGATGGTTCGTTGCGAGTATGCATCAACTATTGTCAACTTAATCAGGTGACGATCAAGAACAAGTGTTCATTGTCGAAGATCGATGGATTATGTGATTGGTTATAAAGAGTGTCGATGTTTTAAAGGTCAACTTGAGGACAGGTTATCATCAGTTGAGAACCAAGAAGGAGGTTATACCAAAGACAAGTGTTTCGTACTCGATATAGCTCTGGTGAGAGTAATGTAATGCCATTGGGCCTGGTGAACGCTCCAACTACTGTCATGGATTTGGCAAACTGAGTGTTTGAAGAATATCTAGATCAATTGTGATCGTGTCTTTCAATGATATTTTGGTGTAATAGAGGAATGCTAAGGAGCACGAGAGACATTTGAGAATGGTGAAGGAATCTCCGTGGACCCGACCAAGATTGAAGCAGTTATCAGTGGACCAAGATCGACAACAGTATTAAAGATCTAAAGTCGTATGAGTTGGACTAATTACTACAGAAGGTTCATGAAAGAATTTTCAGCATCAGTATCGTCGTGGACTTGACCTCTGAAGAAAGAAGAGAAATTCATATGAATAGATAAGTGGGAGGATAGTTTCCAGAGTTTAAGCAAGAATTGGCTACCACACTTGTGCTGATTGTTCCTTATGGTTGTGGAGGAGGCAAGATCTATAGTGATGCGTCGTTTAGAGAATTGGGTTGCGTGTTGATGTAACATGGTAGAGTGTTACACATGCGTCCCATCAGTTGAGACCTCATGAGTCGAATAACCTGACACATGACTTGGAACACGAAGTAATAATTTTTGCTCTAAAGACTTGGAGACGTCATTTGTGTGGAGAAAGACTCCAGATCTTTGTTGAATGCCAAAGTCTTAAAGTGTTCATTCTCTTAGAAGGAGTTGAGTATGAGACAGTGTTATGAGTTAGAATTTTGGAAGAATTGTGATTTGATGTCTTGTGTCACTATGGAAAGACGAATTAAGTCACAAGTGCATTGAGTTAGAAATTTTCAGTTGCGCTAGTGATCAAGGAATGAACTTTACTCATGAGAGAGCTCAAGATTCAATTTTCAAGTTTGAGGTAAGCTATCTTTTTAAATTTTTTGGCCACCCTCAGAACAGAGTCGAAAGTCCGGTTTAGGATTAAGATGTTTCAGTTGACGGCCCTAGATGTTCAGAAAATCTTGCAAGAGGATGTTGATAAGGGAAATGTTTACTTTCAAATTTCGGAAGATGAAATGCCGAAGTATTGTGGGTGAGGATAAGTGTTGGATAGTACGAAGCTTAAGGAAGAGATCTCGTTAGTAATTCACTGTAGCAGTTGTAGAATTCGACCAGACAATACAAAATGGGTCAGAATCGATGTCAGCTTGATTGGTAGACCGCTATAAAGATAGACATTGCTAGACAGGTTGCAAGTGTCTGATGTTCTAGTAAGTAGAAGTTCAATGATGCAAACTGGGAGGACTTTTACAATCACTCGAGAGTCCTGAGTGGGAATGGAAGTATATCATGATAGAATGTTATGACAGGCTTGCTAGGAGTCGAGGAAGTACTAATTCCATTTGGGGTTGTGGTCGATAAATGGATGGAGCCGACTCACTTTAGTGTAGTACGAAAAGATCTCAATTTGAATAGGCATACATAAGTGTGTGTGTCAGGAAGTTCATCTACATGGAATACTAGTGACGAATTTATTTAAAATCTAGATTAGAGGTTCCCAGTTTCAGTAGAGCTTTCAGGTGGTCTCTATTGAAGCATTGCATAGCATAGTGTACAAAATGTTAGTGGTGAGAAGGAAGTGAGATGAAGAAAGATTGCACGTCCAGGGTTAGTTCAGCAGTTAGTGATTGCAGTTGCTGTGACTAGTGCCAAAGTAAAGACCGCTCAAAACTGCCATAAAAGTTGTATCGTTGAGCATTAAAGGCCCTTAGAGTTCAAAAATGGTGATTACATCTTTCTGAAGGTGTCACCAAAGAGGAATACCTTGCACTTTGGCAAGGAGGGAAAAACTAGAACCGAGGTACGTAGGACTCTTTGAGATTCTAGAGAAAGAATCAGGATCCTAACGTATCGTCTTGCATTGTCGCCAAGATTGGTGTAAGTGCATGACATCTTTTTCATGTGTCAATGTTGAGGACATATAAGCCTGACACGACCTTTGTGTTGAGTCTAAAAAAGTTAGACGCGGAAGACAGAGTGTCATACGTGAAAAGCTTGGTTCAGATTGTAGATCTAAAAGATTAGATTTTGTGTACCAAGATGGTCCACTTGGTCGAAGTGGTCTGACAACACCACGGGATGGAAGAAGCAACCAGAAAAAGTAAGACTTGATGAGACAACGATACCCTCACCTTTTTGTTTAAGGATTGGTAAAGGTTTAAATTTCGAGGACGAAATTTTTATAAGGGGGGAAGAGTTGTAACATCCTAAAAATTCAGTTCTAATTTCAATCGGATAAGTCGGGTCTTTCATCGCCGCGACCATAGTGTTTTTCTCTGAGATGACCGCTCACTAGATAACTAGACTATCTGGGGAAGTCATTAAGGGATTTTAATGCAATAGACTTGAGAATTCGACTAGGAATCAGCTTCTCGACCGTGCTTATCTTTAGAGGTTATTACAACACGGTTAAAAATCGATTAGAGATCGAGATATGTCGATTCGACAGAGATATGTGGCTAAACATGGGTAACTCCACTATATTGGAAAATTATCATATTTGGTACTAGACTGATTTTTTCCTATTGTTTTGGTACCATGTGTTTGTATTTGAATTCTCGAGATTTTCACGACAATCGAGAGTTGCCAATGTGTCGAGTCGGTTCATTGTGACTCAAAGAAAATCGACCACGGGTCATTTACACTAAAAATTTCTGAAAGCTACTCGGTAGCCTAGGTCATGCTAAAATTGTGTCGTATTGAAATTAACTTAGTGAATTTGAATTTGATTTTAGAAATTGAAAGTTCTGTTATATCACAAGTTATTTTAAGAACGTTAACTCACCTTTCAAGGAATTTTCGGAGAGTTCGGGATTTTTATGGAAAATCGATCTAGAAGATTCGAAAAACGAAAGGAAATTCGGATTGGCCAATTTGAAGGAATTGTTAGCATTTGGTGTAAGTGAATTAGTGAAAGGAAATTTTTATGGGATTTTTCCTCAACAAATTTGACCTTCATTGGAGAAGTTTGTTCGAAAAATCGGATTAGAAAAATGAAATATAATTCAGAATTGAAGGAAATGACTGTTTTTTTGTTACTCAAGACTTGTTGTTTAGGAGAAATTTGGTGCGAGAAAGCAAGTAAGGATCAATACTTTAGCATGGGAATTTTCGGGGACCAATTTGACTAAACAAGAGCAAGTGGGACCAAGAAATTTTGGTTATAGAATTTTCTTTTAGTTTTCTCCCTATTTTTCCTTTTTCTTCCCCATGGCCGCACGTCCACATCGCCCACATCTCTCTCTCTCTCTCGCACGCGTGAATCCCTCCCCACACCGACGTCCCCTCTCTCTGCCGTGTCCCATTTTACTCCTCATTTCATTGACTTTTCAACCTTATCTCTCCCTCACTTATCCCCTTTCTTGCCGACATCCCTTCCCTTTTGTTTTATCTTTTCTTCTTTTGTGCTCTTGGCTTGTTCTCCTGCACGATCAAAAGACCAGCAACCTTCGCCCTTTTTCATTTCCTTCATCCCACCTTCGGAGACTCCATCTTCCGCATCTTCGTGCGCCAGATCGCCGCCCGTGACCTGTTCGATTTTGGTCCCGCTCGTGTCTTCGTCCATTAGTCGCAACACTCCTCTCGAAGCCACGAAATCAACTGCTCAAATCAGCCCTTTAGCTGAGGAACCCAAGTAGAAAATTGAAAGCTTTGTGGGCCAATTTTCGAGCCCAAGTTGTACCCCGTTTGTGTCATCCTTTGGAGAGATCGAGCCCCGTTGCGTCCCTGTCATTTTGGTCTGAGTGAATCGCAAAACAAGTGAGTTTAACTCACTAATCCTCGCCTAGTAGGTTAATGATGCTTAGGGGTTGATTATATTTAATTAAATATGATTATGGGATAGATTATATTAGATTAATTAGTGCAACGTTTTACCGATGCACATTAAGTGGATAGATAGTTCAATTAGGGCTTATATGAGCTCTAGTATTTATCTAGAGTGACTTGGAATTTTTCCGGGTCCGTTTCGGCGTTCAATTAGGCATTTACGAGCCTAAGTTGATTTATTGGCATTTATTTATTATTTTTCGTAATTAATTAATTAATTAATTATTTTCCAGAAATTAAACTAGGATAACCGATGACTGGAATTTTGTGCTCTCTCTCTGTTTATTTATTTGAGTACTTGATTGTGCAAATTGAACGTGATTAGTGGTTGTAGATAATTATTTCAAAAATAGATAAAATTGGTAATTAATTGGAGAATTACCGATCATCGGTTTATAGCGCCAAAAATCTATTTTGGGACTACTACAAATAGTGGAAGGTTCAAAAGTGAAAATCTTGTATTTTGGCTAAAGCTGGCCGTGTACCCACACACGTGTATTTTATCGGGAACGATAAAAAGTGAGAATTTATTGGAAAATGAACGCCGGCTCGATGACTTGGTATATCATTTCAGAGAAAGGCATATATATTATGTTGGCTCGGTGACTCAGTTTGTCGCCTCGAAGAAAGACATTATACCCATGCTGGCTCGATGACTCAATAGGTCGTCTCGAAGAAAGGCGTTATACTTTGTCGGCTCGATGGCTCAGTACGTCATTTCGAAGAAAGACATTGTATTATACCGACTCGGTGACTTAATATGTCATCTTGGAGAATAAATAGTATACTATGTTGGCTTGATGATTCAGTATATCATCTCGAAGAAAGACATTGTATTATATCAGCTCGGTGAATTAATATGTCATCTTGGAGAATAAATAGTATACTATGTCGGCTCGATGATTCGATATGTCATCTCGGAGAAAGATATTGTATTATACTGGCTCGGTGACTTGATATGTCATATCGGAGAATAGATAGTATTGAATGTACCGACCGGGAGAAGGTCGTGGTGACATGTAATTGATTAGGTCGATTGATCAATAATTTGATATGATATTATGAGTTAATTGAATGATGCGAATTGAGGCATCTGTGAATGACATTGATTTGTAGGATGGAACTGAGACCAAGGTAAGTCCTTTGACTTGTGTTGTACTTTGGCAGCCTTTAGAACGTATTGGCTTCCTAATCAGGTTTTAGGGGGTTGAACTTGTTGTGACATTGTCTCACTGGTTATTGTATAACTATTTTTAGGTCCCTAGATGGTGGTCGTGGAAGACTTGAAGTTCCAGAGTTTGGAAAGGTGGAGAGACTAGAATCGGCGAATGGGTCTGACTAGTAGGTCATAGGACAGTTCCTTTTGGAATGAGCCGACCTTTTTGTAAATAGTCTGGTATTGTAAATAAACTTGGTTGTTTATAAAAGGTTTGTTTTGATTTGAAAAATCGGTCCTACTTTTCTATCCTATCTAATTGATGTTTGGGGATTTATATTGTCGCTTCCGCATGCGTATCAAAAGGAATGAGTCCGCGATGCATCCTGGGACGTCGCAATTTAATCGACCAAGGAAGAATGGGCATGTGCTTGGAGGTTCGGGGTGTGACCTAGAGGGCACACTCCTAAGTTTTACATTATAGATTTCAAATGAAGTAATTTAAAGTCTTACTTAGGATCATCTTAAAGCATATGTTTTTTTTTTTTAAATAGAATTGTTAATATAGAGAATCTTTACTACACTAAGAGAAATTACGATAAAGGAAATAAAAAAAAAGAATTTTCAAAGAAACAAAAGCTATGAATGGAAAGGGGGGTGGCTAGTAGAGCTGTCGCCACCCTTTGTGACCCTTAGTTGAGGGTCACCGCTTAAGTTTGAGGCCTCAAGTGGTCATGGCCTAAGGTGGGGGCCCTAGCACCCTCAAACAAAGCTCTCCCCTGGTCGCCCGAGGAGCCTCAATTCTCTCTCTTTGATAAATGTACAAAAATATTATAATATGAGAATGTCGTGATTATCCTCATTACATTGTACGAGTAAAGGAATAACCCATATAACGGCACCAAAAAAAAAAAAAAAAATGCTCAAGCGTATTTGAAACTAGCACATCTTAAACACCATCTAGATAAAATAATTGAGTAGCATGAATTTCTAAACGTCTTGTAAAATTGTCAATTGAATTATTAACCTTTTAGTTTGGCTAGTTGAGTAAGATGTTTTTAATTTCGATTGATCCTTAATAACTCTTCGTCGGCCCCTTAAGATTGCTAAAAATTTGAGCTCCTAATTCATGAAATCGCAAGCAAAGAAGAGTGCGGATGGACTCTATTTTTATATACCTTCGATCTCAAATGAGAATGGACGTCAGGGTCGATAGTTTTGTTCTTGAAATAAAACCCTAGATTCAACGATCAATATCTGACTAGTTATTTGGTCGGGCGGTCGAAAAAAGTTTGATACGATGACGTGCAATTGCATGGCAACTATGCCGTCGTCAATGGCATTTTATTCTTAGAGTTAATACTATAGAAAACTTTAAAATAATACAAATGTGATAAATTTACGTCAAACTAATTTTGTTCTTGAAATAAAACTATGCCGTTGATAGTTTTGTTCTTGAAATAAAACCCTAGATTCAACGATCAATATCTGACTAGTTATTTGGTCGGGCGGTCGAAAAAAGTTTGATACGATGACGTGCAATTGCATGGCAAATATGCCGTCGTCAATGGCATTTTATTCTTAGAGTTAATACTATAGAAAACTTTAAAATAATACAAATGTGATAAATTTACGTCAAACTAATTTTTTTACCACAAAAAATGCCAAAGTAGTATACATGTGATAAATTTACCATAATCAAAAGCCCAAAATTGGTAAATTTGTAATAAATCTACAATCAATTAGTTTCCGTTAAATTATATTAATACCGCAAAAGCCATAAATTGCCATGTAACTTAGCAATTTGACGGTGAAATTTAATGAAAACTAACGGAGAGTAAATTTGTCATAAATATACTAGTTTGGGATAATAAATTCATCACAAATATATTAGTTTAGAATTTTTCATAATACTAACCCTTATTCTTAAAAGGCACAAAATTAGCAAAATAACGATTGATGTGTGAACACTAGTGGGAATCATCGGGCGGGAGATATCTACGTATTTTGGAACTAAATTCCTCCAAAGTTTTCCAATTTTCGCTAGATGGATCATTAAGTGGCCTGAAAATTTAGTTGCACTAACTCACAAATCTTAAGAACATGAATAAAGCAATTTTAATGTTTATGTAGTAATGTACTTTCGATCATTTCATACTAATGCATGGAAGTACTTTTAATACAAATGTAAAACTAAAGGCAGTAGTTGGCATGACCGTTACGTCTCAATTAAATGATACTTAAAACGGCGCGTGTCACGCACACTTGATCTGTTAACCGTGCATTTATCATGCATGAAACTACTTTGCACTCGGTTCGGATTGAGTAATTACGAAGGACAAGATGGAATTTAGACAATTACGAGGAGAAAGAGGAAAAAGGATTTGGAGGGATTAAGTTATAATATTGTTTTGATGCTAGCGAGAGAAAAGAGAATAAAAATGAACTTATTATGATGTAGACATCTTTTTATCTATTTATAAGTAGATGTAAAATTCAACTGAATAAATTTGTTAGGTAATATATATATATATATATCCAAATCTCCACAACTGTCTCTATAAATCTATGGATTTGAAGGGTTTTAAAATGTACGTAAAATTGATCGGATCTATCTTTTTTAATCCCTCATAATTGCTTCTAATCCCTCTCATCGTCTCTTTCCTGTTTATCCAAACACGATTGTATGTTTAAAGCTCTTTCTCTTTCCTAGTAATCCCTCCTAACAAACGTAGCATTAACCGACTAATGTAACATCGTGAGTGAAAAGGGACAAGAGCGGCATGAGTGGCACACTTCCTTAAATCGATACTAGTATCGATGCGCGTAGACCGGATGCATTTTGTGCATTTCATGCACGAATTACCTCGACAAGTTTATCCTTGTGCCAAAATGCCACATACGTTTGTCCACAATGCAAGCGAATGTTAAAAGTGTTCGTGTCGGGTATGTTAAGACTGATCTATTAAATCGTCAAATAAAGAGTGCCTATATTAGGTATATTAGGATCAATCTAGTAAATATTCTAAGTTGCAAATAACTTTCCAAATAAATGGATCATATACTGGATTCATCGCAAGTTATCATATCTCTTAATATGTGAATTGATGTGATGAACTTGCCTCATTATATTGTTCCATGTATTTACCCAATCATTTGTCATTGCAATGAACTTGTCATTGGCGCACAATTATGTTATTCTCTTTTTTGGTCGCATTTCCTACCAAAATCACCTTTGATATTGAGATTTTCCCTTTTAAAGTGATTCCCTATCCAAATTAACAGCTCTAAAAGAAAGGGCTTATAGTTGAGGCAAATTACACATCTGAAATCCTCGAGGTGGCTGAGTTGAATAGGATTTACTTACTCCTGAAATGTCGGTCTGCTTCGATTCAACTTTAATTCGACCTATAGTTGGTAATATGGCGATAACAGGCTCCGCTTAAAATAAATAGCAATTATGAGTTTGAGCTAAACATTTCGACCACACAGCACGGGGCATTTCTATAATAATGCATAAAAGGTTTTCGATATGATTTTTTTTGGATCAGACAATGTTAATGTCGACCGTTATTTATGTTATACATCAAGGGTATGCTTGATAGTCATCATATTTTTTCAATTGTCTATTTTTTTGTTCCTCGGATTGGTAACACTGGCTAACTTTTCCATTTTCTAGAATAAAAAAATCCAATGACTAGATTTGAAACAAAAACAAGACATAAACAAAAAAATCTACTTCTTTTGTTCTTCCGCGAATAGAAAAATGTTATCAAATGCACCATGGAACGCAACAAATTTTTAAAAATCAATTTCACATGAAAAGAAAAAGGATGGGTAAAAAGGTAAAATCGAAGCGGACCGTTTGGCTACATGTCATCAATGCACCGCTCGAAGCCGAGAAGTATATATAAAATTTGCCCCTCCCTCCGCCCCCTCTTCCTCCTCCACCACCTCCGAGACCACCGCCCACCATCGCTCGCGCTCGCCGGAGACACACCCACAAAACTGACGCACCTTCCATCTCTCTCTCTCCCCCCATCTTTCTCATCGGAATTGAATTGGCGCTGATCGGCCGACCATGTGGGGCCGCAATCGAATCAACAGTTGCTTGCCAGACAAGCTAATGGTCAAGTTCTTCAAGCGGCTGGGCTCGAAGGCGGCCCACGACGCTTTGCTCCCTCGTCTCGCAAGCGGTAGCTCGGCCTCAAGCAGCTCACCTGTGCCACCCTCCATGTTAGCGCCTCCGGCACCTCCGACCACTTCTTCAAGCTCCTTGCCCGCCGCTTCACCAATGTGAGGAACGTCCACGTTGACAAGCGCCTCTCCATCTCCCTCCCGACTCACCTTGTAAGCCATCGAATTCGCCATTGCTCGATCGCGATTCCCTTCCTTTTTTGTATGATTCACGCCTCGTAAGGTGACGATTGGAAGGCTCGTTGATCTTGATTGCTCTGTGATTATGTGAGTTTAAGGGTCCGTTTGTTCCACGGAAAACAACTTCCGGAAAAATATTTTCCGGAATTTTCGTGTTTAGATGGTGGAAAATAAATAGTCAAAGAAAATGTTTTCCGGTCAATGGAAAATCTCCTTATAAGATTGTGAAATATTACTTCCCCTTTTGAAAAAGAGGAAATTGTTAGAGAGAACTCCTTTACTGTTTTGAAGTTGACAAAACATTTCCAAAAATCTAGTTTGAAGACTTCCAAACTCTAGCGTTAAAGTCTGAAGACCGCCAGACTTTAGATTCAAAGTCTGCCCACACTTACAGTTTCCAGACTAAAGAATGAAGACTTATCTAAATGCGAGATTATCTTTATTTCTTCAAGGATTCGATTCATATGGTTTTTGGATGACCTTATGGTTGGATATAGCACATACACGATTGACTATCTTTATTGGAATCAATTCCAATATTCAAATCTTTTGGAAAACAAACAAACTTGGGAAGTTCTACTTATGGAAACCAAGATTCTGTTTGTATGGGCGAATAGGATTGACGGGCTTTCATCACAGTCATCTAACGACTCGAGATCTCCTTGATTGATTCTGTCCAACTTGTAGATTGGAATAATTCCTTTGGTAAATGCCAACAGTCGTGAAGGTATGAAGGAGTATTTAAGGCGGACTCTTCAGTTGTTTGATACAGTACGTGAAAAAAAAATTTTAAAGTCTAAAGTTTCTTAATTCCTTGCTATTTCATTCACTGAACTCAAAGTTGCATACAAAAGATAGAAACTCAAAATGAGACTTTATGAGAGACTAGTAGAGACTCTTCACTGAGAAGTCGAGATCACAAGTTGCAAAATCTCTTTTGATTCTTAATGGAATCCAGCCAGTAGGCTGTCAGCACAGAAGAGTAGACGTAGGCTTGATCTAAGTCGAATCACCATAAACCTTGTGTTCTCATTCTCTTCCCTAAACTCATTTATCTTGATTCATAGCTCTAATTAACTATTTAAGTTTAAACTCCTTGATTTTATTTGAAACTACTAAAGGTTGAATTTGTTCTTAGTCCGTTATCTTCTATAAGCAAATAACTTCTACTGAATCTTGCAAAAAAATGTATTCACACCTATTCACCCACCCTCTAAGTGTTGTTACTAGCCATTTCAATTGGTATCAGAGCTTATGTGCTTATTTATTGGAGTTTTTTTTACTTCTTAAGCTAAAGATCTATGGCTAGTATTTTGGCTCCAAGTTTGGTTGAAGGCTAAAGTAACACCAGACCTCCTTACTTTGATGGGAAGGAGTACAATGTGTGGAAAAACAAGATGAATGTATTCCTAAGATTGAAAGATCCCTTGGAATGGGATGTGGTAGAAAAATGAATCAATCCCAAAGCGACATCAATCTCATAAAGAGGAAATGAAGCTATAGATGCTGGCGAATTAACACAAGTAGAATTAACCAAGAGACAAGTTCTTGATGCTAAAGCCATTTACTCCTTATACTGTGCTTTATATCCTATTGAATATAACCGAATTTCTTCTTGTGAAACAACGAAAGAATTTTGGGACAAGTTGTTTGTCACCTATGAAGGAACTGATCGAGTTAAAGAAACGAAAATAAATAACCTACTCAAATAGTATGAAGCCATCAAGATGAAGTCTGGAGAATCCATCACTAATATGTCCAGTCACTTCACAGAGATTGTAAACAACCTTACATATTAAGGACAACCAATCTTAGGACCAATGAAGGTAAATAAACTGCTACGTGAACTCTCCAAAGACTTGAATCACGTGAAGACATCAATTAGAGAAACCCAGAGGATCTTGCCTCTTTCAGTAGACGAACTAGTTGGCACACTTCAATCATATGAAGTGGAGCAAATCAATGAAGAAGAAGATCCTAAAGGTAATAAGTCAATTGTTTTAAAATCTAACGATGATTCTGATGATACAGATTTAGAAGATGACATGGATGATGAAGAGCTAACACTCATGATTAGGAAGTTTAGGAAGTTGAATAGGAAGGGAAGAAGATTCAACTAGAAGAAGTAGAGCACTAAAAAATTCCAAAAAAAACCAACTGAGGACAATAAAACAAACAAAAATGTGATATGCTTCGAATGCAAGAAAAAATGGGCATATCAGACCCAACTATCTTCTGTTAAAGAAAAAGAAAGGAAGAATTGAGAAACACAAAAATGCTCTCAAAGTATAGACATGCAGCGATACCGAATGCGAGGAAAGTGATGAAGAATATGCCAACATATGTCTAATGGCAAATTCAAAATTAGACTCAGATTTTGAAACAAATTCAGATTTAGGCTCAGACAAAGAAGTTGAGGTTAGCAATTTAAAAATTCATGTTAAAGTCTCGAAGTATATAGATGAACTTTGTCTCAGTCTCAAAACATCTCTTAAAAGGATTTTCGAGTTAAAGAGGGAGAATTCTAAATTGAAGCAATAGGAAATAGGAAACTTCTTGGAGAGAAAAGTTTGAAAATATGAATAAAAGTTTTATTGATTTGAAAGAAATTCAGATTTTCTTTCAAAGGAAAATGTCTTTTTGAAAGAAGATATTTCGAATATCACAAAAAGATTTTTAAAAAGATTTGAGAAGTTTGAGAAAATTCTTTCTATACAAAGACCTTATTTTAACAAATTTGGTTTGGGTATGACTTCAGAAACTATTCATTTAATTGATTTTCCCAAAATTAAAGTGTGACATCATAGATTTTCAACCGTGTTTTCTATTGAATAAATCGGACATTTCATTGACGTACCTATAAGGCTATTCTCAGAGCTGATCACTCTCGATATAACTAGACTATCTAGGGAAATCATTAAGGATTTTAAGGCAAATAGACTTGAGAATTCGACTAGGAATCAGCTACTCGACCGTATTCATCTACTGAGATCATTACGGCACAGACGTAAAGTGATTAGAGATCGGAGATAGCTTGGTTCGACAAAGATCTGTGGCTAATCATGGATGACACTACTAAATTGGAAAATTCTCGTCGGCCGGCATTAAACTAATTTTTATATTATTTTGGTACCTTGTGTTTGTATTTGGATCATCGAGATTTTCACGACAACTGAGAGTCGCCAATGAGTCAAGTGGGTTTATTGTGGCTTGAAGAAAATCGACCACTAGTCATTTGCACTAAAAATGCCTGAAAGTTACTCGGTAGCCTAGGTTACGCTAAAAATGCGCCAAATGGAAATTAACTATGAGTTCAAGTTCGATTTCAGAAATTGAAGATTCTGTCATGTCACAACAAATTCTAGGAGTGTCGACTTAATCTCAGAAGATTTTTCTGACACCCGGCACTTTTTGGGAAAAAGTTGTCGTCGAGTAGTCTTTGTACAAAAAAAGTCAGTGATTATTTTTTATAGTGAAATTGGGAAGCAAGATGGATATATGGGTGAGGAAAAATGTCAAGATAATCGATGGATGACCGATTGATTTTATGGAGGCCAATTGAGATGGAATTGAAGTGGATCAAGCTACCAATTGAAGACAATTCTTGTAAAATTCGTAACTCTCCCTTCCCCCTAGCCAAATGGACCAAAAGTGAAGTCATGAGAGGTGTTGGTGTGGATAATTGGAGGCCAACGGATTTTGCTTGGCCTAGGTTGATTCTTGGAGATATTTTGTGGAAAATATCAAGCCAATGGCCCACCCTCTCTCTTATCTCTTCCCTCATCTCTATCCTTTCCATCTCTCTCACTTCTCCACCGTCCAAGATCCTCTCCTCTTCATTTTCAAAACCCTCAAGCCAACAAGAAGATCGGTAGAAGGAGCTACAGCCGTCGCATGCCTCCACCCGCGCCACCGCCGGTTTTTGCTCCAGCTGACCTCTTGCTAAAGATCCGAGTAAAAAGTAAACTTCCTGGATGAACTAGCAAATGAGCCACCTATCACCGCGATGAGGACATCTAGACCGTTCCAACGAGCCCAACCTTGCCCCGAACAGAGCCGCTGGCCGTCTCGTACGGCCAACGCAAGCCGCCGGTCGCTGGTCCATCAATCCCCTGCTCACTTGCACTGTTTCACGATTTTCTTCTTTTTTCTTCCATTTTGACCATTCCTTTGGTCATTCCATCCACCTACAAGACCCCCTTGACCCCCGGGAGCCATTGGTTGCTGACCACCCACTCGCCGAAGCTCTAATCGGCCCGTTTTCGCTGCTAAAGCTACCGGTTTCCTCTCTGCAGGCCGCAAGCCAAGCCCACCATTCAACCCATTGGGATTCAGCCTAACTTCGGCCCAAGAATTCAGCCAAAGTCAGCCCAGTCTTGAGGCCCGCGAAGTGGCCCAAGCCCATCTTCAAGCAAGCCCAACTTGCATTTGTTCACCCCAACTTCAGTTTTGGATCGGGCCCATTCGAAGCCCAAGTTTCAGCCCATCTCCAAAGTTCAGCCCATAGGTTCAGCAAGCCTAATTCTGAGACCAAGCCTGCGAAGCAAGTCGACCCAAGTTAGGCCCAAGCCCATCTTTTTCTGTTGGCCTGCAAGGCTTGTAGGCCGGCCCGAGTGTCCGCTGACACCACCGAAAGTTTGGATTTCGGCCGCCGTTATGATGATCCAATCTTCGCTTTGCTCAAGTGAGTTTTACTCACTAATGCCTTCTTAGTTTGTTAATGATGCTTAAGGATTGATTAGGTTTAATTAAGTGCAATTAGGTGGTTAGATTGGTTTAGAACGATTAAATTAGTGACTTAATGATGCATGTCAAGTGATTGATTAGTGTAATTAGCAAGTAGAAACGTAATTCTAATTATTGAATGCATCTCGATATTTTTCCCGACTGTTCGGCATCCAATCGGGCATTACGGGCCTAAATTGGATTTTTAGTATTTAATTATTAATTTTCGAGATTAATTTAATTAATTATTTACTTTTGGAATGCACGAGTGCTGTCTTTGTATGCATCATTATGGACATACGTGGTTCGGTGGTTAAGGATATTACTAGTGAAAACGGCGCCTTAACGAATACATGAGTGTTGTCTATTGTATATGTCACCTTGGTGAAAATGACACCTGAGAGCATTGATGAAGCTCTATGACAAAATGTACCAGTGGAGGTTATATGGAGTGGGGTGAAATGACCTAGAAATGGTCTAATTGACATGTAATCGATTAGGTCGATTGATTATTGCTTTGATCTAATGTTGTGAATTAATAGGTGGAATTGAAATGACTGGGGAAAGGTCATGTTGGCTTGTAATCGACTAGGTCGATTGATCGAGATATCGATCTGTGATGTGATTGCTTAGGTACTTATTGAACTGTGCTAATATGCAGGTGGAATCTAAGGCCAAGGTAAGTCCTCTGACCCGTGCGTGCATAGGCAATCCGGATAGCGTATTGGTTTACTAATCGGGTCTTAGGGAGTAGATCTTACTGAGACGTGGTCTCATCCCAGTTGTGGGACAACATTTCAGGACCTTGATGAGGAGCCTGTGGAGAAATAACCCGAAGAGAAGTACTTGGAGGAGAACCCTGATGATGATCCCAAGTACGACCTAGATGAGGACTGAGATCCCATCCTTTTTTGTGAACCTTGTTTATAGGTAGTTGAGTGTGAGACTAGACATTTGTTAATAGTATGATAAAATACTTTAAGGTGTGGTTGTATAAAAGTTTGGTTGTAAATTTCAATATGAAAAATATGGCCCTACTTTTCTATCCCATTGCTTTATTGTATGGGGATTATAATTGCTTTCGCATGTGCATATTAAAATAAAAAAGGGTCGACGATACGTCCTAGGATGTCACTATTTAATCGACCAGGTAAGGGATGGGCGCGAGCTCGAGGATCGGGGCGTGACATAAAAAAAGAATCAAATAAAGACCTACAAAAATATTTTACAAAAATCATTTTGAAAAGGTTTTTATAAAACCTGTTAGCAGAAGTGCTCTCAAATGTTCAAAGTGTAATAGCTCAGAACATTTTGAGAATGAATGTCCCAAGGTTTGGAGATGTATTAAGAGGGATTGGGCAAAGACTATTTTTAAAACTAACTCTCCTAGATCTAAGAAAATATGGGTACCAAGGAAAACTTGAGTTCTTTTCATGATTATAGATCACTATCAAGAAGAAGATCAAATGGTATTTAGATAGTGGCTGTTCAAGACACATGACAGAAGATTCGAGCTGCTTTATAAAGCTTGTTCAAATAAATGGTGGAAAAGTTTCTTTTGGTGGGAACGGTAAAGGAAAAATTATTGGATGTGGAATCGTGAATATTGGAAGCCTAACTATCAACAATGTCTCATTGGTGGAAGGTCTTAATTACAATCTACTTAGTATAAGTCAATTTTGTGATACTGGATTCAAAATTAAATTCCAATAAGGCATTTGTTTCGGAACAAGTAAAGGTTACTCCCAATCTTTTGTTGGACAAAGGCATGGTAATATTATCTTTTGGATATAAAACCATAAAGTTCTTAGCTTCTTATATCTATTCAAGAAGAAGCAAGTCTTTGGCATCGAAAGTTTGGCTATGTTAACATGAAGCAGATTGCTAAGATTTCTTCCAAGAAGCTTATTTGTGGTCTTCCCAACATGAATTATCAAAAATCTGAATTATGCATGCCATGTGTTTTTGGAAAACAGGTTAGAAGTTCTTTTAAACCTGTAAATCAAGTTTTTACTAATCGAGCTTTGCAGCTTCTGCATATGGACTTCTTTGGACCAATCAAAACTCAAAATATTGGTGGAAAGAGATACTACCTAGTAATCATGGATGATTACTCTCGCTTTACTTGGGTTTACTTTCTGGCAAATAAGTTTGAAGCTTTCTCTTACTTCTCAAAATTTGCTAAGAAGGTTCAAAATGAAAAATGATATGTTATTTCGAGCATATAAACATACCATGGAGGTGAGTTTGAAAATCAAGACTTTGCGAAGTTCTGTAATGAATCTAGTTTCCAACATGTTTTTTCTTCTCCATATACTCCAAAACAAAATGGGGTTGTGGAAAGGAAGAATAAATCATTGCAGGAGATGGCAAGAACCCTCTTAATTGAGAGCAATATTTCCTCTTGATTTTGGGTTAAAGTAGTTTCTACATGAAAGTGCTAGTAAGAGCACTTAGAGGGGGGGTAAATAGGTGTAAAAACAAATTTTGCAATATATAATATAAGATCTTACTTTTAACCTGAGTCTGGCAGACAATAGACTCTGCAAAGGAAATTACACTTATGCAAATAAAGTTACGAACTAAATTAAAGAGATTAGGGAAGAGAATGAGAATACAAAATTTATAGTGGTTCGGCTTAATCCAAGCACAAGTCCACTCTCCCGCACTAGCAACCCACCGGCTGGATTTCACTATGAATCAAAAGAGTCATTACAATATCACGTCCTTGATTCCACAGTGTAGAGACTCTACCACACTTCCTTAAGGCCTCACAAATGTCTAGACTCTCTTTTGAGTACAAATTTTCGCTCAATAATTGAATTAGCAAAGAACAAGGAGTTTCAGACTTCAGAATTTATCTATCGCGCACACACTCGAGTAACTAGAGCGTCTTCTTTAAATACTCCTCCATGCCTTCATAACTATTGGCACCTTCCAAAGGAGTTCATCCAATCTTCTCGTTGGACAGAATCAATTAGGGAGATCTCGAGTTACTTAAGGAATGTGAAGATATACCACAAATCTTGCTCGCCCATACAATCAGAATTTAGGTTTCCATAAGTAGAACCTTCCACGTATGATTTGCCAATCAACAGATCAAACTTACTCGAATTAATTTCAAAACGAATAATAGATCTTGAGATGCTATCTCTAGCCGTGAGATCTTCTTTAACCGCTCGAAACAAATCCTTAAAGAAATATACGATTCTGGATAAGTCTTTCTTCGATGGTCTAGAAACAGTTAATGAGGGCAGACTTTAAATCTTGAGTCCGGCGATCTGATGGTCTTCAGACTTTGACGAAAGAGTCTGCTATTCTTCAGACTAGACTGATGGAAATGTTTTGTCAACTTCAAAACAAGTAAGAAAGTTTTCTCCAACAATCCCCCTCTTTTTGATGGTGACAAAATTTTCCTGCAGATTTGGATACTTTTGACCTGCAAGACAATACTTAAGCAAACAAGAATACCTCATAAAAGATAAATTGATTAGGGTAAAGATAGTATCGAATATGCATCTACAGGAAATGAGTTATTCTTGTAAAAACAACTATCTTTGTCATGAATACCCACAATGCTTAAGATACTGCAAGCATTAAACGATCAAACAGTCCAAAGTGCAAAGTCAACCTAAGTCCAAACAAACCAGTCCAAACAAACAAAAATTAAAGTCAAAGCTAAACCAAATCAGCACCAACTTCTCCCCATTTTTGTCAGCATTAAAAAGGTAGAGATGAAAAACAACATGTGATAAATTTAAGATTTTTTGGAACGCGAACGAGCTGGAAATCTCCCATCGACTTGACAATCTCCTCCAGCTTTCTCAGATCTTCCTTTAGTTGCGCTACTTCCTCACCCTTGGCAGTTGCTTGAATTTGAATAGAAAAGGCCTGAATTTGATTGTGCAATGGCACTGAAGAAACTTGAGTAGCATTTTGCATATTCTGAAATTCACATCCCAAGGCATAAATCTAATGTCTCATCTCTATAAGAACATCAAGCAATCTTTTAAAGTCTGCTGAGTTGTCAGTTTTAGTGCTTGCTTCAGCATGATCAGTTTGTGGAGTATTGGCAGATGATGGGACTTCAGCATGAGCACCCAGGCTTGGAGATGAAACCTCATTACCTTCTTTAGGAAATTGAGAAGCATATACTTCTTCTAGGTTGGCAGGAGCACGACTAACATCATCACTAGTAAAAGCAAGTGAAGAAGTACCTCTTTTATCAGTAGCTCCCCCTGTATCAGTGCCTTCAAGTGGAGAGAAGTACACTTTATGCTCTGTTTCTTCCTCAATGACACGATGACCTTGCTCTCCTCTTTGCTCATCTCCTACAGTTCTACCTTTGCTCTACTTCTTCTCTTTCTTGGTTCTCTCTATCCTCTGTCTCTAGAACAAGACGTTGTAAGTTCCTTAGGCAAGAGTAGAAATGGTGATGTCTTCCTCATCTCCTTCATCCTGCAAGATAAGTGCTCTCCTTTTCTTAGATGGAGCTGACATAGGCTCTTTGCCTTTCCGTTTTGCAACCATAGGGTCTTATCGAGTCTTGATAGGGGTCTTCTCCTTAAAGCGCTCTAAAGCCTTATTTAGTTCTTTCAGACGCATCTTTGAAACCATCTTCAATCCTATCATCATTGGATCACAGGTAAGAATACACAGAATCTTAGGAGGTTGAACATTAAGATGTCTGAACAGACGAGTAACAAGAGCTAAATAAGGAAGTTGTCCCTTGTCCTTGACCATCGATCTATATATGTGAAACATGATAGTGTGCCGCAGAGAGAACTTTTCACCAGTATTGATAGCATACATCAGCTTCGCTCCTGAATTAGAGACATCAGTCTTTGATGTGGATTTGGATCAGAGATAATTAATCACAACTTATGTAGCAAGATATTTGAGGCATTCATCCTCAAGTACGAAATTCGACCTTCTGCCATTCTATCTTGAACAAGCTCTACAGTCGCACGACCAATAGACACACTTATTGATCGAAACATCTCTCTCTCTCTCTCTCTCTCTCTCTCTACTCCAATCACATCAGCCAAAGTATCCATATCAACCACATAATCTTGGTCTCTAACACTGAAAGAAAATCTATTCGTGTCCAAGAAGCTTAGATTGGAATAGAAATACGCAGTAAGTTATAGATGAGCAACTGTTGTCTCAGAGCAAAATCGTTCAAGTTGAAGTAAAGTGAATTTCTCTCGTAACTTCACGTTCAGGGAGTCGAGAAAACCAAAATTCACACTTCTTGGGTTTATCACCCATCGCTTCAGTAACTTAGAGTAAATCCTCATAACGAAACAAATCTACCATTTTTCCTCGAATATTCGCGGCAACACCCATTCTAGGCTTGAAATGAGCAAACATCTTTTGATCATCATTCGTTCCATCAGATTGATTAAGACCCCCAACACGTGGATCACTTGGGAAATTTGCAAAAACCTTTTCTGCTGAACCAGCAGGAGCAATCCCCAAACGTTCCATTGTTTGTAAAAAATGGGTTTCATTTCTATACCATTTTTCTTTCAAAAATTCATCAATGATGGTCATTGGAGAACCTCCATCCTTTAGGGCAGAGTAGAGCTTGAAAGAAAAAGTAGGTTTAAGAATCCTTACAGGATCAACATCCTTCAAAATTTCCTTGTCTTGATGTTGCTGAACATTCTGTGGACTAGCCTAAGGAGAGTGATGCGGACTCTATTGCTGCCTTGAAAGATCTTCTTCCTCGGTAACGTCAAAGTGCGTAAGACCCTCACACATATGTTGTGGTCCCCTGCTTGCAATCCTTGAAAACTTTCTTTGGGAAGACATTATCACAGTTTTTGAGAGAGTTTCCAAACTCGATTCACGAGAAAGATGAAAACTTTAAGGATTAAACTTGAGAGAAAAATAAGAAAGTGAAGTTCTTTGCCTTTAGGGTTCATGAAGAAGATGAACGGTATATAAAGCAATCGAAACAAGGTATACAAATCGTTGTAAAAAATTCATTTTTAAAAATAACTGCCTTTTTGAAAAATGGATAACTGTCATTTCAAAAAGATAATTTCCTTTTCGAAAATAATAATTTTCATAATTTCAAAAAACTTGGGAAGATAACATCAATCAATTACTAATTAATAAACAATTGTACATTTTCGAGATTTTATCCGAAAATATATTGCTAGAACTGAAATGACTTACAGTCTTTATTCTTGAACTTCTGAATCTGAGCATCTTTAGACTTTTATCCCTGAGTTTGAGTTTCTTCAGACTTTAAGATATTAAGTCTAGATCGAATAGATTCAAATAGATTTTTCTCCAGTGGCTTTGTGAAAATATCCGCCAGCTGATTCTTTGAGTCAATGAATTGAATTGAGACTTCTCCATTTTGAACACGGTCTCTAAAAAAATGATGTCAAATCTATATATGCTTTGCTCTTAAATGAAGACTTGGATTTTTGGTGAGATTAATTGCGCTGATATTCTCACATTTGATCTTAGTGCATGAGTTTTTAATTCCAAAGTCTCTTAGTTGTTTTATCCATAAGATTTGAGACCAACAACTTCCAAGAGCCACATATTCTACTTTTGCTATTGAAAGAGCTACTGTACTTTGTTTCCTCGAAAACCAAGATACTGTCTTGTTTCCAAGTAATTGAAAAGTATCGGAAGTGCTCTTTCTATCAACTATACATCCTGCCAGATTTGTATCTAAGTATCCAAGGAGAGTAAAGTCTCATTCTTTAGGATACCATAATCCTAATTTAGAGGTTGTGGCAACGTATTTGATGATGCGTTTTGCAGCACTTAGATGAGATTCTTTGGGATCTGATTGAAATCTGGCACAAATGCATGCACTAAACAGAATTTCAGATTTAGAAGCAATAAGATAAAGAAGTGAACTAATAATTCTCCTATACAGCTTCTGATCAACTTTCTTTCCTCCTTCATCTTTGTCCAACTTCGAAGAACTTGATATTGGTATATCAGTCTTTTTGCAATTCTCAAAACCGAACTTTTTGACAAGTTCTTTGGCATATTTTTCTTGGTGAATGAAATTTTCTTCCTTTAGCTGTTTTACTTGTAGTCTAAGAAAGAAGGATAGTTCACCCATCATGCTCATCTCGAATTCATCTTGCATAGACTTAGAGAATTTCTTGCACAGATTTTCGTTAGGTGATCCAAAAATATTATCATCAATATAGATTTGAAAAAGTATAAAGTTTTTACTTTCCTTTTTAATAAATAGAGTAGTGTCCACTTTACTTTTAACAAAGCCATTTTGGATTAAAAACTTACTTAACCTGTCGTACCAAGCTCAAGGAGCTTGTTTTAAACCATATAGCGCAATTTTCAGTATGAATACAGAGTCTGGTTTTCTTGGGTCTTCAAAACCGGGAAGTTGTTCCACATAGACTTCCTCTTTGATAAATCCATTCAGAAATGCACTTTTGACATCCATTTGGAATAACCCAAAATTCTTATAATAAGCAAAAACAAGTAATAATCTAATTGCTTCTAACCTTGCTACTGGTGCGTAAGTCTCATCATAGTCTATCCCTTCTTCTTGCGTATATCCTTTAGCCACAAGTCTTGCTTTGTTCCTTATAACCTTTCCTTTCTCGTCCATCTTGTTTCTGAAAACCCATTTAGCTCCTACAATAGATTTACCTTTTGGTTTAGGAGTTGATTCCCAAAAGTCATTAACTCTGAACTGCCTGAGCTCTTCTTGCATAACTTAAATCCAGCTTTTATCAATTAAAGCTTCTTCTATGCTTTTGGGTTCTATTTCAGAAATAAGAGCCACAGTGCTAGACTCTTCATGCCTTTTGGATCTTGTATGGATTCCTTCATCAATATTACCAAAAATGAGTTCTTAAGGATGACTGGACTTGTGCTTCAAGTTGCCGGTTGGTCTGACAGATTGCTGAACTTCTTCTTCATTTGATTCTTTAATATTTGTTCGTTGTTGTCCTTCTAAAGTTTGAGCTGCTTCAGGGGAAGTAGACTTTGTAGAGTCTGGAGCAGATTCAGATTCTTTAGGTTGAGTTTAAATCGATTGATCTTGAAATTTGACATTCATTGATTCTTCTACAGACTGAGTCTTCTTGTTGTATATTCCATAAGATTTGCTGGTGGTTGAATATCCAAGGAAGATCCATTCGTCTGATTTTTCTTCAAACTTACCAATTCGATCATTTGTTTTTTTCAATATAAAACATTTACAACCAAACACATGAAAATAGGAAACAATTGGCTTCTTTCCTTTGAACAACTCATAGGGAGTTTTCTCTAGAATTTTCCTTAAGAAAACTCTATTAATAACATAACAAGCTGTAGAGACTGCTTCAGCCCAAAAACGAGAAGAAATATTGCTTTCAATTAAAAGTGTTCTACCCATTTCTTGCAACGATCTATTCTTCCTTTCCACAACTCCATTTTGTTCAGAAGTGTGTGAAGAGGAGAATATATACTAAAAACCAGATTCATCACAAAATTTAGCAAAGTCCTGATTTTCAAACTCACCTCTCTGGTCTGTCTGCATGCTTGAAATAACATACCCTTTACTTTCTTAGCAAACTTTACAAAATAAGAGAAAGTTTCAGATTTACTTGTAAGAAAGTATACCCAAGTAAATCGTAAATAATCATCCACAATTACTAGACAATATTTCTTTCCACCAATGCTTTGAGTTTAAGTTGGTCCAAAGAGATCCATACGTAGGAGTTGCAGCACATAATTAGCGGAAACTTGATTTATTGGTTTAAAAGAACTTCTGACATGTTTTCCCAATACACATAGTGTGTATAATTCAGATTTTTGATATGTCATGTTGGGTAATCCACGAACAAGTTTCTTTAAAGAGATCTTGGCAATTTGCTTCATGTTGATATGATCAAGTTTCCGATGCCAGAGATTAGCTTTCTCTTGAATTGAAATTAGACATTGAGATTTTTCTAGATTGATGTCCAGAAGATAAATATTCCCATATCTTCGTCCCGTGAAAACCTGAGAGAAGTCTTTACTGGTTCCCGAACATGTTCCTTCTTGAAAATTAATTTTGAAGCTTGTGTCACAGAGTTGACTAATGCTCAGCAAGTTGTAATTGAGTCATTCTACTAAAAAAATGTTGTTGATTATGAGACTTCCAATTTTTACTATTCCACATGCAACAATTTTTCTGTTGTTGTTTCCACCAAAAGAGATTTTTCCACCATTAACTTACTTAAGCTTTGTGAAACATCTTGAATCTCCTATCATATGTCTTGAGCATTCACTATTCAAGTACCATTTGACCTTTTTCTTGATAGTGACCTCGATTTCACTGTCTCAGTTTGAATCTGTCTCAAAGTCTGAATCTGATTTTGATTTTTCCATTAAACAAATATTAGCATAATCATCATCACTTTATTCGCATTCAGTATCACACCAAGTTTTCTACTTTTAGTGCATTTTGGTATTTTTCAACTTTTCCTTTCTTTCTCTTCAGCAAGGGGCAATTGGGTCTGATGTGTCCATTTTTCTTGCATTCTAAACAAATCATTCTAAACTTTATTTCTTCCAATTGAATCTTCTTCCCTTTCTGTTAATCTTTCTAAACCTTCTTATCATGAGGGAAAGCTCTTCATCATCCATATCATCTTCAGAATTTGTAACATTAGAATCATCATTAGATTTTAAAGCAATAGATTTTTTTACCTTTGGGATTTTCTTCTTCATTAATTTGCTCCACTTCATAAGATTAAAGTGTGCCAACCAATTCGTCAATGGAGAGTGGCATTGATTCTTTTGTGTCTCTCTTATTGACGTCTTTACGTGATTCCAATCTTTGGAAAGTCCACGCAACAGTTTGTTAATCTTCATAGGTCCTGAGGTTAGTTGACCTTGATATTAAAGACCATTCATTATTTCTGTAAAACGACTAAACATGTCAGTGATAGATTCTCCTGGCTTTATCTTGAAGGCTTCATATTGACCAAGCAGAATATTGATTCTGGTTTCTTTCACTCAATCTATTCCTTTATAGATAATATGCAGCCTATCCCGGATTTCTTTAGCTGTTTCAGAAGAGGATATTATGTTATATTCAGTAGAAGATAATACACAATATAAGGAATAAATTGCTTTTGCATTAAGAGCTTATCCCTTAGTTATCTCTTCTTGAGTCATCTCGCTAGCCTGTGTAGCTTCTTTTCCACTTTCTGAGACTGTTATAGCTTTAGGAATGATTCCTTTGTTTATCACATCCCATTCCAGAGGACCTTTCGATCTTAGGAATGCTTTCATCTTCTTTTTTAATATGCTGTATTCCTTTCCATCAAAATAAGGCGGTCTGGTGTAGCTTTATCCCTTAACCAAACCTGAAGCCAACATACTAGCCATGGATCTTTAACTCTGAAATAAAAACAATTCAATTTAAATGAGTAAACAGGCTCTGATACCAATTGAGAGTGCTAGTAAGAGCACCTAGAGGGGGGCGAATAGGTGCAAAAATAAATTTTGAAAGATATAATATAAGATCTTACTTTTAACCTAAGTCTAGCAGACAATAGACTCTGCAAAGGAAATCATACTTATGCAAATAAAGTTATGAACTAAATTAAAGAGATCAGGAAAGAGAATGAGAACACGAAGTTTATAGTGGTTCGGCTTAACCCAAGCCTACGTCCACTCTTCCGCACTGACAGCCCACCGGCTAGATTTCACTATGAATCAAAAGAGTCATTACAGTATCACGTCTTTGATTCCACAGTGTAGAGACTCTACTACACTTCATCAAAACCTCACAAATGTCTAGACTATCTTTTGAGTATAAATTTTCGCTCAACAATTGAATCAGCAAAGAATAAGGAGTTTCAGATTTTGGAATTTATCTATCACGCACACACTTGAGTAACTAGAGCGTCTTCCTTAAATACTCCTCCATGCCTTCATAACCGTTGGCACCTTCCAAAAGAGTTCTTCCAATCTTCTCGTTGGACATAATCAATTAGGGAGATCTCGAGTTACTTAAGGAATGTGAAGATAGCCCACTAATCATCCTCGCCCATATAATCAGGATCTAGGTTTCCATAAGTAGAACCTTCCATGTATGATTTGCCAATCAACAGATCAAACTTACTCGAATTAATTTCAAAACGAATGATAGGTCTTGAGATGCTATTTCTAGCCGCGAGATCTTCTTTAACCGCTCGAAACAAATCCTTAAAGAAATATACGATTCTGGATAAGTCTTTCTTCGACGGTCTAACAATAGTCAATGAGGGCGAACTTTAAATCTTGAGTCTAGCGGTCTGACGGTTTTCAGACTTTGATGAAAGAGTCTACTATTCTTCAGACTAAACTGATGGAAATATTTTGTCAGTTTCAAAACAAGTAAGGAAGTTTTCTCCAACACTACATATTTCTACATAATCAACAGAATATTTTTGAGGCCTATTTTAGAGAAAACTCCTTATGAAGTATATAAAGGGAAGAATACGAATGTTTCTTACTTTTATGTGTTTGGTTATAGGTGTTATGTTTTGAAAAATGCAAATGATCGAATTGGGATGTTTGAAGAAAAATCAGACGAAGGAATTTTCATTGACTACTCAACCTCAAGCAAAGCATATAAAGTATTCAACAAGAAGACTCAATCTGTGAAGAATCTATGAATGTAAAGTTTTAAGATTCTATGCAGAATCAAGTGCATCAAATTCAACTTGAAAAATCTGAACCTACTCTAGACTTTACAAAGTCTACTTCCCCCGAAGTGGTTTAGACTTCTGAAGATCAACATCAAGCAAAATTAGAGGATTCAATTGAAGTAGATGATCGGCGAGACTCTTAGACCAACCAGCAACTAGAAGTATAAGTCAAGTTATCCTAAAGAACTCATCATCGGCAACATTGATGAAGGAGTTCGTACCAGATCCAAAATGCGATAAGAGTCTAGTGTTTTAGCACTTGTTTCTGAGATTGAACTCAAAAGTGTAGAAGAAGCCTTGATTGATGAAAGCTGAATCAAAGCTATGCAAGAAGAGTTCAGACAGTTCAGCATCAACGATGTTTGGAAGCTGATTCCTAAACCTAAAAGTAAGTCTATTATAGGGACTAAATGGGTTTTCAGGAACAAGGTGGACGAAAAATGAAAATTGGTTAGAAATAAAGCAAGATTTGTGGCCAAATGATATATGCAAGAAGAAGGGATAGACTATAGCGAGACCTATGCACCAGTAGCGAGATTGGAAGCAATTAGATTATTACTTGCTTTTGCTTACTATAAAAATTTCAGGTTATTCCAAATTGATGTAAAAAGTGCATTCCTAAATGAATTCTTTCAAGAAGAAGTCTATGTGGAACAACCATCTAGATTTGAAGATACAAGAAAGCCAGAATCAGTCTATATACTGAAAAAGGCCTTGTGTGGACTGAAGCCTAATGAAAATCTATGCAAGAAGTTCTCTAGATGTATGCAGGATGAATTCGAGATGAGTATGATGGGCGAGTTAATTTTCTTTCTGAGATTGTAAGTTAAACAGTCAAAGAAAGGTATGTTTATTCACCAAGAGAAGTATGCGAAAGGTCTCATTAAGAAATTTGGATTTGAGAATTACAAAAAGACAAAGACACCAATGTCAAGTTCTTCAAAGTTGGACAAAGATGAAGGAGGAAAGAATGTTGACCAGAAGTTTTGCATGAGTATTATTGGTTCGCTTCTTTACCTTACTGCATCTATACCTAACATTTGTGCTAGATTCCAATCAGATCCCAAAGAATCTTATTTAAATACTGCAAAACGCATAATCAAATACGTTGTAATTACTCCAAAGCTAGGTTTGTAGTATCTCAAAGAATGAGACTTTACTCTCCTTGGATATTTAGACACAGATATAGCAGATTGTAAAGTTGATAGAAAGAGTACTTCTAGTACTTATCAACTGCTGGGAACAAGTTAGTGTATTAGTTCTCAGGGAAGCAGAGTACTGTAGCTCTTTCAACAGTTGAAACAGAGTATGTAGCTCTTGGAAGCTGTTGTTTTCAAATCTTGTAGATAAGACAACAGTTAAGAGACTTTGGAATTGAAGAATTGTGCACGAGATCAAATGCGACAACACCAATGCCATCGATCTCATGAAGAATTCAATTCTTCATTCAATGGAAAAAATAAAGAGATTCGATATCATTTCATAAGAGATCGTGTTCAAAATAGAGAAATTATAATTTAGTTCATTGACTCGAAGAATTAGTTGGCAAACATATTTACAAAGCCAATGGAGGAAAGTCTATTTGAGTCTATTCGCACCAGACTGAATATTCAATCTTCTGTCGGCTAAAGTCTAAAGATGATCATACTCCAAATGACCAGAAATTACCTCTGTAAGTTCATATCTCTTCAATGTAGGTAATTTAATTTTAACATGAAAATTTTGAAAAAGTACGTTGATTTTTGAATTGTTATTTGCTTATTTTATTTTTAGAACTTATCTTTTTTGAATTTTTGAATTTTTGGCAGTTTTTATTTTTGAAAAAGGTAGTTTATTTTTTTTTTCCTTTGTGACAGTTCGTATACCCCATTTCACTTGCTTTATATACCGTCAAAGTCCTTCTCCATTTACGTTTTCACAAATCCTAGAATACATAATTCTTACTCTCTCACTTTTACTTTCAAGTTTGCTCTGCAAGTTTTCACATTTTTCAACTGAACGAGTTCAAGAAATCCTCCTCGACTGTGAAGATGTCTTTCCAGAGGAAGTCATCTCAGATCGCAAACGGGGGACCACAGAACATGCCAGAGGGTCCTAGTCAATTTAACTTGACCGAGGAAGAAGATTCTCCTCAACAACAACAACATTCTCAATAGCGTCATTCTCCACAGTGTGCATCTCAAAATCCTCCGCGCCAACAAGCGGAAGAGGAGAATGTGGAAGATGTCGAACCTGTAAGAACGTTAAAACCCCAGTTTCTCTTTAAACTCTACAATTAGTTGAAGTAGGGTGGTACTGCAATGACGTTTATTTATGAGTTTCTGCGAGAACGTGGATACAAGAATGAGATTATGTTCTTATGATCAATGGAAAGGTTAGGCATTGCACCTGAATGATTGGCAGACAGGAAATTTGCTAACTTTCCAAGTGATTCGCGGTTTGGTTCTTTTAGTCAGCCAGAGATGATGGATGATGATGAGAGAATGTATACGAATTTTCAGCCTAGGATAGGCGTTGCTGTTGATGTGCGTGGTGAGGGAACGAGTTTGTTTCGTTCTAAAGACCACAAAAAGACTTACTCGAAATTACTTAAAAGAGGGCTGATGAACCCTCGAACTGTTGATTTTGATTTATTAGATTCTTTGAAGGTGAACTTGAGGAAGAAACTAACTCTCCTTTAACTTGAAAGATTTTGCTCTGAGACTTCTATCGCTTACCCTAAATTAACTGCATATTTCTATTCAAATTTGTCTTTTCTAGACGCGAATAGATTTCATTTTACTGTAAGGGAAAAAGACTTCGTGGTGGATGTGGACACATTGGCGGATGTTATTTGTGTGGAAAGAGGAAGTTTCCAACCAATAAATGTGTCTGTTGGTCATGGAACAATGTTTCTTGTTCGAGACAGAATTGCTAAAGGCAGGATTTCCTATTCCAAAATGACTGCCTCCAATATTTTGCTATACAAGATTATGATCAACTACATCCAACCCAAATCAACCTCCAAGATAGATGTCTCTCATTTTGAAGCAAAACTGATGTTCACCATCAGTAATGGGATGAAGTTCTCACTGCCACACACAATCCTGATGCACATGTACAAGACTGTTGTGAAGGAAAAGAGACATCTCCCTTACTCAGCGTTGGTCGCGAAATAGTTTCGACACTTTCACATTCAGTTTTCAGCATCTCTTTGTGTCAGAACCATTGCTCCTATGGTGATAGGATTAAAGATGGTGTCAAAGATGAGACTGAAGGAGCTTAATAAAGCCTTAGAGCACTTGAAAGAGAAGTCCCTAACCAAAACAAAACAAGACTCTGCCGCAAAGAAAAGGAAAGGCAAGGAGCCTATGAGTGCACCTATCAAGAAGAGAAGAACCCTTATCTTGCAAGACAAAGCAGATGAGAATGATCTCACTCTCTCTGCATTTGCCTTGAAAAATCTACGGAGTTTTATTAGTTTTGAGCAGCTGCAGGATAGAGAGGAAAGAGGACGAGAAGAAACAGAGCAAAGAAGTGAATGAAGAGAAGAAAGAAGAGAAGGAAGTGAAGAAAGAAGAGCAGAGGAAAGAGAAAGAGAAAGAAGAGAAGAAAGAGAAGAAGAAGGAAGAGAAGCAGAAGAGGAAGAGGGTCAAGATGACTCTTTTGAACCAACATTTACAGTATCCTTATCAAATGATTCTGAGAAGACTTGGAGTGAAACTGCAGGAGATGCAAGAGAAAAAGAACATCACTTGGGAGCTGAAGGAGAACGAACAAGAAGATTCTTCTTCTCCACTTGTAGCTATAAAGACAGGGGAAGCCGATGAGAAAATAGGTACTTCTTCTTCTCCTATTTTTACAAGTGATGTTAGCAGATTTGCAGCTAATCCAGAGGATGTCTATGCCTCTTAATTTCCTAAAGCTGATATTGAGGCATCCCCTCCAAGTCTTGGTGATCGAATTGCTAATATTCCCTCAAATCTCATAACTCATGGAATTAATTTAATTTGTTTGGACCTAGTGCATCAATAGAACCAACAACAAACTTTCAAAGGCTATTAGAAATTCTTCTAGAGTTGAAGGCTCAGAAGTATGGGATGGAATTTGAGATCAAGAACCTCCACAAAGCTTTCAAATCTACTTTAGACTCTCTACACGAGCAGGTACAAGCCCTTAAGCTTCAAGTTTAAGAGACTGCAAAGGGTGAGGATATTGAGAAGCTGAAGGAGACTGTGAGGAAGCTAGAGGAGACTGTGAGGTCTATGGGGGATTTCCAGTTCATTTGCATCCCCAAACAGCCTTGATTTCATCAAAAAGATTTATTCTTATTCACTTTTTGCTGTTGACAAAAAGGGGGGGGGAGAATGTGAAGATTTGAGGACTTGAGTTTGTCTGGTTTTTATTGGTTGAACTTTTGATTTGGTTTGGACTTTTGTTGTTTGACAGTTGAACTTTTTGACACTTACAGCAATTTACCTTGGTGATACTGATTATAGTTAGATAGTTATTTGTCTTATCCTTTCACGATTAACATGTTTTTTGTGGTTGCAGAATCGATACTATCCAGGTCTTAATCAACTTATTTTTATAAGATATTATGTATTGCTTAAGAGTTGTTTTGCAAGTCAAAAGTTCTTAAATCTACAAGAGAGTTTTGTCACCATAAAAAAAGGGGAGATTGTTAGAGAAAACTCTTTTACTATTTTGAAGTTGACAAAACATTTCCAAAAGTCTAGTCTGAAGACTTCCAAACTCTAGCGTCAAAGTCTGAAGACCACCAAACCTTAGATTCAAAGTCTACTCACACTGACAGTTTTCAGATTGAAAAATGAAGACTTATTTAGATGCGAGATTATCTTTATTCCTTCAAGGATTCGATTTGTATGGTTTTTGGATAACCTTATGGCTGGATATAGCACCTACATGATTGACTATCTTTATTGGAATCAATTCCAACATTCAAATCTTTTGGAAGGTAAGCAAACTTAGAAAGTTTTACTCATGGAAACCAAGATCTTGATTGTATGGGCGAATAGGATTAACAAGCTTTCATCACAATCATCTAATGATTCGAGATCTTTTTGATTGATTCTGTTCAACGGGTAGATTGGAATAATTCTATTGGTAAATGCCAATGGTAATAAAGGCATGAAGGAGTATTTAAGGTGGACTCTCTAGTTGTTCGATAGAATGTGTCAAAGAAAAATTTCAAAGTCTAAAGTTTCTTAGTTTCTTGCTATTTCATTCACTGAGCTCAAAGTTGTATATAAAAGATAGAAACTCATAATGAGACTTTGTGAGAGATCAATAGAGACTCTTCACTGAGAAGTCGAGATCACAAGTTGTAAAATCTCTTTTGATTCTTAATGGAATCCAGCCAGTGGGCTATCAGCGCGGGAGAGTGGATATAGGCTTGATCTAAGCCGAACCACTATAAACCTTGTGTTCTTATTTTCTTCCCCAAACTTCTTTATCTTGATTCGTAGCTCTAATTAACTATTTAAGTTTAAACTCCTTGATTTTATTTGAAACTACTATAGGTTGAATTTGTTTATAGTTTGTTATCTTCTATAAGCAAATAACTTCTACTAAATCTCGCAAAAAATTTTATTCACATATTCACCCCCTCTAAGTGTTGTTACTAGCCATTTCAAAAATCATTTTCGTGTCCTTACTATTAGGGAAATCCCTTATGATGTTTTGAAGATGACAAAACAAATCAAAGGCTACTAATATGTTTAATGGATGAGTAACAAACTATGTATATGATATAATATGTAAAGGATATTGTCCAAAGTCTATTTTGAATATTTCCATACTTTTGTGTCAAAGTTTGAAGAGTGCCAGACTTTAGTGTCAAAGTCTGTTCCACGTTAGAAGTCTACTCACTCTGACAAATTCCAGACTGAACGTGATTGAAGAACCAGAAGACAGACTTTATGCTAAAGCTGAACCAGAAGACAGACTCTATGCTGAAGCTGAACTTATTCAGATTGTGGTCAGACCTTAAAGCTAAATCTGTTCAGAAGCAGAATATGTTCAAATCTAGATTGTAAAGTTTATTGCATTCAGACTCAGATTGTAAAGTCTATTACACTCGGACTTTACATCTAGATTCGACAGAATGTAATACAAACCCCAAACATATAATGACTAGTGATCTAGTATGGATTCTGCATTAAGATTGATTTGATTGACTCAATCTAATTGATTGACGATTGTATATTGAAGAAAAGAACTTTCTAAACGAATAAGCCCTACTTATGGAAACCAAGATTCTATTTGTATGAGCGATCGGAATTAATTTGAGATTCGACTTCTATCACTCAACGGCTACCAAATCTTCTAGATACAGATTTTCTAATGGGTAAATTGGAAGACAATTCTCGAGATACTGTCCAACGGCTAGTTTGATAGTAGATGAGTATTTAAGGAGATCAAGAACTGATGAGCAAGTAAGAGATGGAGCGTAGAATTTATAATTCTAAAGTCTGAGTGACCTTTGATCATACACTTGTTTCTTATGAGCTTAAACATTTGTGATCGTGAGAGAAATACCAAAAGAGTGACTTAGTGAGATAGTGTGATCTACTACTAAATGTTTTCACTCAAAGTTGTAATATTTTGTTGATTGCATAGAGGAATCCAGCCAAGAAGGTTGTTAGCGTGGGAGAGTGGACGTAGGCTTGGTCTAAGCCGAACCACTATAAACCTTGTATTTTTATTATCTTCCCTAAATCTTTTTATTTTGTTTGTAGTTCTATTTAACTACTAAAATCTGATCTTGCTCAAAGTCTGCTACTCTTCAAACTCAGCTTCAAAAATCTGTTGTTATTCCGATTCAAGTTAAAAGTAAAGGTTTTCACTGTATTTTGCAGAATCTGTTTTTACACCTATTCACCCCCCTCTAAGTGTTCATAGTAGCACTTTCAATTGGTATCAAAGTCAAGTGCTCGATTTATAAAATTATTTTTACTTTTGAGCTAAAGATCTTCTACAACTAGTATCTCGGCACCAGGACTTATGGAAGGGCAAAGCAACACAAAGTCACCATATTTTGATGGAAAGAAATACAACGTATGAAAGAACAAAATGAAAGCATTCTTAAGATCCAGAGATCCCTTGTAATGGGATGTTATGGAAAAAGGAATCAATCCCACTATTATGTCTACATCAAATAAGAATGGCACAAAGACAAAGAAAGCAAACCCCCCGCTCCTATGTCTCGGACGGAAATGTCCAAAAGAGAAGCGCTTGATGCAAAATCCATTTATTATTTATATTGTGCACTATCTCCTATTGAATATAATAGAATCTCATCATGTGAAATAGTAAAATAAGTTTGGGATAGACTTCATGTTACATATGAAGGGACTGATCGTGTAAAAGAGATAAAAATAAACTTCTTGCTCAGCAAATATAAATCCTTCAAGATGAAGTAAGGAGAGTCAATTGGAGATATATTAAGATGTTTTACAGAAATTGTAAATGATTTAGCATATCAAGACTTAGAAAATGACATAGAAGATAAAGAACTTGCTTTTATGATAAAAAAATTCAAAAAGCTGAGTAGAAAAGGGAGCAAATTCAGTGGAAGAAGACAATACAAGCAAAATTGATAGAAAAGAATAATGAAAGAAGATGATGAGCAAGGAAATATATACTTGATGGCACATTTAGAATCTGAGTCTAACTCAGATATAAACTCAAAATCAAAGTCTGACTCAGACATAGACTCATAATCCAATGAGGAAATCAAGGTAAGTCATTCAGCAATTCCTATCAAAGTTCTTAAGTATATATATGAGCTTTGCTCAAATCTCAAATCTTCTCTTAAAAGAATATCTGAACTTAAAAATGAAAATTCTTTGCTTAGACAACATGATCTTTCTAGAAAAAAAAAGTTTGAAATTTTGCAAAAGATTTTATATGAACAAAAGAAAGTCAAGATTTACTTGTCAAAGAAAATGATTCTTTAAAAAATGAATTTTCAAATATTTCGACAAAATTTTCAAATGGATCAAAAATATTAAAGCATATTATTTCCATACAATTACCTTACTATAATAAGTTGGGACTTGGCTTCAAAAAGGAAAGTGATTCTCTAATAGTTTTTTCTAAAGTCAAGGAGAGACTTAGACAAAAACCTCCAAAGGCATTTTACAAAAATCATTTTCAAAAAGTGTTTATAAAACATGTTGGTCGAAATGCCCTAAAGTGTTCAAATTGTGGAGATTTGGAACACTTCGAGAAAGAATGTCATAAAGTCTGGAGACCTATCAAGAAAGATTAGATAAAAACAATATATTCTACTAACTTTCATGGACCCAAGAAAAATGGGTACCAAAAAGAAAAGATGAGTTATTTTTACAAGAAATAAAGGAAGAGAAGAATGAGAGTTTGGTAATGAATGTATATTTTTATTCTCAATTTGGTTTGAGTACACAATTTAAAATTTCTCATTATACTTGATATTTGATATATTGTCGGTTAATTTGGATTTTAGAATGATCATATTCCTTGATTTGTTTTATAGAAGGAAGAATCGTGTGATTTGTTTTTATGATTCATAAAGTTGAGATTTGATTTGATACATGTGATTATTTTTTGATAT